>NW_024582433.1:1025998-1085799 GCF_018398535.1 Haplochromis burtoni
TTTTTCTCCTTTCATTTCTTTATGTTATGTTTTTATTTCTGGAGATTCTGTGACCTTGTGGTGTGGCCTAACACCAGATGTCTGTTGCCTAGGAGATGGCTCATATCTCAATGTCACTTATCCCTGAGGAGAGGAGAGGAAGAGGGGAGGACCTGCAGTGTGTTTTAAAAAGCTTGTTCTGTCAGGTCAGGTAAGAATTTCTGAGATTTAAAAAAATATATATTTAGGTAGGTGATGCAGCTCGTGTCTGTTTTATAGCCATGCTACACTAAAATAACCACATTATTTATGCATGAGTATATAACCATTAGTGAAATTAAAGCACCAATATTAACAAGCATACTGTGGACTGCACTTGACATGCATAGAATTGACTGAACTAATGAGAGAGACAGACTCTAATACAACCATTCAGCCGTCTATAGTAATGATTAATTTATGACCCCCTACTTTCACTGAGCCCCACCACACACACTGAGCCTCCACCCCACTCTTCCTCCCTCTCACGCTTCTCCTCTCATGCTCTCCCCTGTAACTCTCTCCCCTCAGCGTCTGATGCAATGCGTTACCAACCCAGAGTGCTTTCCTCTCATTCAGACACAAAGAGAGCAGGAGTGTTGGGTTAAGAAAGGAGGGGTTGACGTTTGTGTTGTTGTTGGTGGTGGTGTTGGTGGGAGTGGGGGTGGGTGGGAGGAGTGGGTTTGGGAATGTTCTCCTGGATGCGCCGATTCCCGCTGTGCCCCAGGGACACATACGAGATAAACACCAGATAAGCCTGACAAAGGCAGCAGCGCCAAGGCGCAGGAGTTGGCACGAAGAGGCAGCATGCCATTGATATTAGCACCAAAGCGCCCCCTGTTGGGGATAAAAAGGCACAGAGTGGAAGTGAAGAGGAGACAAAGGAGGTGGTAACACAGCTGAGGCGGGAGGTCACTGTACGCCTAACTGAGCAATGTCCCCCTCATGGCACGAAAACACTGATGGCCAGAGATCTGCAGGGGTTTTTAGGACTCACACTGTCAAGTGTGGGGCAACAGTGCAATTGTGGGAACAAGGGATGGTTTGTGTGTGTGTGGAGAATGAGGGAGGGGGGAGGCTGTGTGCTGGAAGTGAGCTGTGGAGATATGTGGCAAGTGCAGGTACAAAATGTACAGACATCTATAAAACACTTGTATTTGTTTGTGTGAGCGTTCAAGTACATTTCTCTCCGTCTCTGTCGTCCCTCGCAGGACTTGTAATAATTCACAGAAAGAACAAGTCAGGATTGGCATAGCAGGGGGGCGTACCAGCTGACAACATATTCAAACAGAGCTGTCGAACTCAAGAGGAATTACATGATGTGCAAAAGTCACACACACGCAAACACAAAAAAAGCACGGCACATGTTCATACGCCGAATGTGTATGAATGTCCACTTACAGTAGGACACACGTAACAGCGTCTTCACACCGCCCTACTGCCCACATATAATTTAATTAATCTCCAATAACGAGATATGTGATCACTGCTAGCTCTACTTACTAAGATGTACTGTTTGCAGTGGGTTGTTGATTTGTTGTATACTTGTACGTCATTTGTATATTGTGCAGTTTCATGGTGCCATCATGGGGTCTACAGAGATAAATTTATAGTTTTGCTAAAATTGGGCATCTTACATTAATATGCAAAAGTCTTGCGCAAACCGTGATTTATTTATATTCTTGTAAAGTGCTCTCCATGCCTTCTTTGGACACTCATTTGACTCATTATCGCTTGAGTTCTTGTACACGGCCATTTCTAGAGGAATGTGTTTTGTTTGTGTTGTTTGCTCGTCAATCTTTGACTCATGAATCATTTAAGCATAAAACAAACACCCAACGCAAGAACAGAGTCAGAATCAGAATTACGTTTTAACACCAAGTTTGCCTGGTACAGAACACCGGTACAGAAATAGAATATAGTGTTGAAGAGTGTCTACACATAACCCATTTTGAATTGTATCTATTGTATTATTTGTATTTTAATAGTAGATTTGTATTTTTCTATACAAATGAATAGAAAAATACAAATGAATACAAAGTGAATCCCAAAGAGCAACTCGCTGAAAATTATGCAAATCTTGGCATGGTGTGGAGTGTATTCTTAAAAAATTTGCGGAAACTGGAAATGTGAAGGATAAAAGAGGAAACAGCTGGACTGAAAAACTGTCTGCAGCAGATGAACAGAATCTGAAAGTCATGTCCTTAGGAAACAGGAATAAAAATCCAGCAAAGACCTGACACGGTACTTGAGAAATGCACCTGACCCTTCAGTTGATCCATCTACTGTTCACTTAAGCCTCATCAGAGATGATCGCAATGAAAGGGTGTCTGTCAAGAAGCCACTCTTAAGGAAGGGAAACAGGAAGAAAAGGCTGGCGTTTACCAAATTACACGAGAAATGGATTAAAAATCAGCGGCAACATTTTCCAAGATCAAAACTTTTGCACAGTATATATGGTTTATACTGAAATCCACTCACATGAACTGTCCCTGAAAAAAATCCATTTTTTTTTTTAAATTTACCACATCATTACTTTGTAGTCGCTCTTTTACCAGAACAAATGCAAACGTATAGCATTTGTAAAAAACAGCTGTTACCAGATGTTTCAAATTATTACAAAGTCACACATCAAAGGCCCTGACTGGACTGGAGGATAATAGCATTTGTTGGGGGGTTTCTTGCTTACAGCAAGCCATAACACATCACCAGTATAACACATGACCTCAAAAAAAGAGGAAGAAGAAAATGTTAAGAATCTATTGCCGAAGCTGCATGCCGTTATAGCTGGACTCTTCTGCCCTGACTCTTCTTACCCCATTGGGGTTAAACAGGCCCTTGGAAAGCAAACATCCCCTCTGAAACAAACCTGTACTACTTCCAAACATTTGAACCAGAGGCAGCAAAAGGTTTGCTACACAGTATCAAAGTATCTGATAGTACGATGGAGCCAAGTTATATGCTCAAGCATGGCCATTCATACTTCATTAAAATGATTAACCAATAAAGAAACAATTGAAGGACGAAAATGTTGCTGTTTTTTTTTTTTCCTTTTTGGTTTTGTTTTTCCAGCTGAAAGTTCTGAAAACAGACATTTTTCTGTCAGTTAGCAAAATCTTTCTGTTTTATAATTACAAGACAGCCTGGCCAATCAGCTACCAGAACGTTTTCTGTAATTTTACACATTTATTTCTTACAATTTAAGCCCAAACAGACTTCTATTATTAATTACAGCAGAATTTATTTATCACATATAAAAATCGAGCAGCATTATTGAAATTGCACTTCTTTTCTTATATTAATGCATCTCGGGGATTAAATGTGTCAATAAACGTCTTTACACTGACAGAAATGGGGGATTTCAGCGCTCTGGCACACGTGAGATCAAAGAGAGCTTTATGTGCACATGATGTACAAAGAGCTTGGCATCCCTGACTTAACGTTTCTATTTCTATTTCATTTATAGTTTTTGTTTTCAATTCACTTTAGTTCATTGTCCCTCAGTTCCTATAAAAGTTACTGCTACTTTAGAGTCTTCCCCCTCCTCCATGCACCTCAGAAGCTGCGCCAGAAACTACTACTGAGCCAACACAAGCCGCCAGAGCTTCAGTGCTCATTCTAATATGTTATTTATAAGCATTTTTAAAAAATATTAGAGGGACGAGCTTGTTATAGAAGTTAAGAGGTTTTATCTTCATATGCACAGTGGAAATATACACAGCAACCTACACTGGGAAAATTGTATTTCGCCGATCTCTCCCTTCACAGAAAAAAATTCTAAAAATTCTAATGAAAATAAAAAATAAATAAACTTTGGAAAAGAAAGTGGAAGTCATACATGTGCAAACAACGAAAAGAGTTCAAAAGACCTGCGCTTGAAAAACTGAGCTGTACCTCAACTTCGTGCAAGTGTGCAAACACATCTGTATAAATCAGTGGAGCAGCAGATAGCAACAGTCACAGTAATACTCAGCAGTCTCATTCAGGAGTCTGATGGCAGTGTCACAAGCATTCACATTCTCTCCATCTTCATAAAATCAGTCAGCGAAAAAATCAAAACATCCGCATTCTGAATTATATCTGACTCCTCCATTACTTTATCACCGATACATACAGTACGTTCTACCGGGAGTGCTTTTTGGTACAAAGATGTCACCGTCGCATCAAGCTTTCTCGCAGTGTTTCACAGATATATGCAATACAAGTGACACACACTCCTCGGGATGTCACGCGGCATGCCTCGCTGAGAGGCTTCCACCTGCTCTAAACAGCTAAACCCAAGTTTGCCTCAGCACATCACAGCAGAGAGCACTCGTGTCAGCAACTTTCTACAGGAAGAGTTTCCTGTGCATTTGTTCCTTTGCGCTACGTTTGAATGACAATGCAATTTACAACTTAACAATGTCCAAATATATTATATAAACGCATGCATGATTTGTGCGTGTGTGTGCTCGTGTGTGTGTTTGCTGCAGCTACGCAATATAAAGCAGATTTCCAAAAGGAGCTGTTTGACAAAGCCACTTATTTATCCACTCAGCGTTTGAGCTCTGCTATGTTAGAAATGTAAAGAATGGTGCCTCCTCACCAGCAGGAAAAGCTGAAGTGGGCCGACCGAGCTGTGTGAGGGAAGTGTAATGGCTGCAGCAACAAGTTGAACTACTGCCATCACACCCACCCCTCTTTTTACTCTGTTTCAGTCTCAGTGACTGTCTCCCACACTGCCTACACAGCGTGATCCACAACCCTTCCCTCACCCTGGGAGCGAGAGAGAGGGGGAGCTGTGAGAACTCAGCTATGCTCTCACCTTCCAACACTGCTCTAGTTTTTAATAGTCTCCCACCATGGGCCAGCTGCTGAAACATCAAGGACAGACGACACTACAAAGTGTGACACAGCTATTCGCACAGCCAAGCTGTGTCACGCTTTGCAAACATGCATTTCTCAGAGTCAAACATACATGCAAGAGGAAAAAAGAAGAAGAAATCCTATTAAAAGTAACCAAATGAGACGTGTGCATGCACTTTTGTGCCAAGTGTTCGACTTACGTGTTGCCTAAAGACTTCTCCTCCAGCTCGTGCGGCTTGAAGAACCATTTTCCAATCCTCACGAACCCCTTATCCGTCAAACATCTGCAGCGATGAGCAAGAGAGGACAGAAAACCCAAGGAGAGTAAGAGAGCCGTCAGTTTTCTCTCATCATCAGCAAGCAAGTGATCGATCAACTGCAACATCTGAATAGCATTGTGCGCTTCAATCAAAGCATCAAGTAACAAATAATATTGTTGTAAAGCTAAAAGAGTTTTTGAGTTTGTAAAAGTGATGTTCAGAATGAACTTTAAGGCAGCTGCATGATAGCGTGCAATTTCAATCATTTTCAGCCGAATAGTTTCACAGTTACAATTATTAAAAAAAAGTTATAATTAGCCAAAAAATGACCTTGCAAAATTTGTATTAGCTTTCTAATCTTCCTGTCTTGAGCCATTTTACTTTGGCTCTTTGCTTCTCAGAACTGTCTACTATTTTACTTATTACTAGTAATGCTGATATGTAGTTTGCAAGTGCACAGGGGAAGCAAGAGTAATTTTCAGCTAATCTGTTTCCCCAACGTGATTTGCACTTTTGCACATGGCTTGCCAAAACCACTTCTTTCATCTGAACAAAATATGATCACATCAAAGTTCAGTTCAGTCATCACGCTCCCTGTTTGGCTGTGCAACCAGCTCTTTTAGAAGTTTTTGACTCGTCTCTGTGTGCAGGTGCCAGTGAATCCCCCGCTGAAATCTCTGACCTGGGTTAAGGAATTACAGTGATTTCAAGTCCACCTCACTCACCCAGACTCAGCTATCCAAAACTTTCAGTCTCCAGCTGTACCATCTTTGGTGCATTCTGATTAATACATTTTCTCATCTGATCATGCCTTTCCATTACATATAAACTATTTCTGAGTTTTACAACAATATTCATAAGGAACAGATTACTATAATGACTGTAGGGTATGTATGTCTCTTTTCTCTTCCTAGATTTATTAATCAATCTGGATGAAACTTGCTACATAAACTGGCTGGGGTACCAGGACCATCAACATCTATACAGCTTTTGGGAATTATATTTATAACACTGACATCCTCACAAATTATGCATAATTTATGTAGTTACTGATCTCAAAATGAACTGTATCAACATTGCATCTGTGTGTATGTTGTTGTTTGTAAATGCATTTTGGCAAACTAATTCTTGACTGAATTGTGTTGTCACGTCACGTCATCGCCATCGCATACAACTGCATGCTAAAATGTAAAATGAGGCCTTGCCTTTTTTTCCTTTAAATGTGGGGAGTTGATATTTTTCTCTCATTTCCCTTAACTCTATCTTGACACCGCTGTGTTACCAGTATCTCAATTTACCTGCAACAGTGACTGCCAAAAACTGTGCAGGAGAAAAACAGCAGGAAAAACCCCCAAACACACTTTTAGCTTTTTTTTAATCATCTGGCAAACAAATCACTTATGATTACGCTGTACAGAGTGTCGCTATTGCATTTTATTTATGATCATATTTTCTGATTCTGCCCACTGCGTTGTCTTTATTGGAGCCAACCAATACATTCATCTTCCAGTAGATCAAGGGTATGAGGATCATTTATGGTAATAAATAACAATAAAATAGCATCCATCCATTTGAGAGTCGGGATATAAATTTAAATCTATAAATCTGGTGGTTGATGTCACACTTTGATTCTTTATTCAGCAAAACGTCTTTACTGTGATTGGCCGGTTTCCTTGTGACGCTCTGTCTCTCATGCCAACTTGACGAGCAGCACAACAGAGTTATTGTAACATCTTAACTTTTTCATTAACTTTAGCAAAAGTTATATTTCTGTCTTTATGCTATTCAATCCTTTAAATTAAAAAAAACTGCTTGTAAAAGAAAAAAACTGAATAGTTTTTGATGACAATAATCATAATTAAAATCAGAGCTATAATATCGGCAGCCTGAGACAGAGGTCAGCTTGATCTGCAGAATATAAAAGAGAAAGTGGAACTGATACCTTTAGTGTTGAAACAGTGAGCTATTTAAGGAGTTAGCTTCAAGGTAATAGGAAGGTTAATTCAGCATGCCCCCTATGATGATCACTGATGCTTCACTTAATAGAGAGCAAATATGTGCTGCTTCATTTAACAGATGGCTCTGACTCAGAAAGGAGAGCTTTGGGTACTTGAGCAAGTGATTCAGCACTCAGTTTATAATTCCATTAAGGTGAAGCTCATGCAGGAAAACTAACGCGCTCTGTCACTTTGACTTAAAGTTGTTGTTTTTTATTTGTTTGTTTGTTTGTTTGGTGACTTTCACAATTCAATTCCCAAAACAGGAAGAAATACACCCCTATTTTGCATTTAGAAGTCACTGTGTAAATATTTAGGAAATGGGAATCTGAGGACATATTGCACTATTATTTTACCCCTATCGCTTTGTTGTTGCACCTTTGAGCTGGGTGCAAAGGTAATAAAAAAATCTAATCTACATGTGTGTAAAAGGCTGAGCTGGCATGAAGCGACGCTGCTGTGTCAGACGTGAAGCCCTTCTGTGTAAACTCTGGTGGCATTACACCAGCTCGCTGTGGTTCAGCGTAAACAAGCAAAGGCGCCATAAAGCGGGGTCTCCGTGGACACCAGCATGGTGAAATCTCTGTGTTAAACAGGACTGCTCATTATTTGCCTCAACAGGCTACACTTATGGGTGCCACAGTGGAGTTATCCAGCAGTACGCTTGTTGTTAGACACCATTTATTTACATTTGTTTACAGCTCTCGCGGTGGACTGGAGAAAGCGCTGATGGTTTTACCTTTCCAGCAGGTTGTGTATGGCCTTGAACAGAAGGGTTCTGCACTCGTAGGAAAGCCCACACTCCCACAGGCCCTCCTCACCAACTGAAAGAAAAGGAAACAAAGACATTTGTCAAGATTTTTTTCTTTTTTTTTTACTCTTTTGTTAATGAAAATTTGTAGTTGTATCAATCAACCAGCCATGGAGCGACATCCACCAATTTCCAGCATGCTTAGCCCTAACCAGTCACAGGCCTAGCTTGCAACTAGCACATCTTTTGCTCATTTGCCTCAGCTCTATCTTGGCACCGCTGTGTTACCCAAATCTCAACTCACCTACAATAGCAACTGCCAACAAGTGTGTAAAACTGCAGTAAACCACCCCCCCCCACCCCCAACGCACACTTTTAGCCTTCAAACTATTCACTCATGATTACCTTGTACATTATTATTTATTATTTATAGCCGTTTTTTCGGATGCTTTGCTCTGCTGTGTCCTTATCAGAACCAGGCAATGCCCTAATCTTCAAATAGATCAACGATATAGAGGTAATATGTTCAATTACGAGCCACATGCTAACATCCTGTTAGTGGGGAAGCTGCTCGCTGTTGATAACAACAAACCCAATCAGACACTTAAAATCACCCTCAGCTGACTGATCTGGACATTATAAAGAAGCTAATAAAGACAAAGTACAATAAAGCAAAGTGATTAAAGCTACCCAGAGCCTCGATATGAGCATCAAAGCTGGTGAAGCTATAAACATAGTGAGAGATTATGTACACTTGACACTTGTTTTGTTATCTAAATCTGTTGCACCTCTATTTGCTTGATGTAAGGTAAAATCTCTCAAGCAAAGGCGCGTGAGCAGCAACCCATTTTCAGTTCATTTCTTTTTCCAGTAGCAGACTACTTAACTGTATATAAATGTATTCAGTTGTGTAAGTGAATAAGTTTTGCAGTTACAGGCGTATGCATGGAAAAAATCAGAATTTGGTTTGTATATGCTGTCAGTCATAGTCATTAGAAAGAAAAATCAGTATGAGGAGGTCACACAAAAGATCCGAAACTGGAATCAGCCAAGAAAATTGTGATGTGGCAGCCGTGAATCGGTGCATCTCTAATGAGAAAGTATTACATTACTGTTATCTCAGTAAGTAACGTCATTTACTGTGACAGTAGGACATCTGCACACGCCACCTTGACAATAATAAACAGCACATGGTCAACACGTTAATGAAATTTTGTTTATGGATAACTCTGTCAAAACATGCTGCATGTGCTGATGAGATAATTTACACATCATATTTAAAATCAAGATGATGCCCGTGTGTGTGTGTGTGTGTGTGTGTGTGTGTGTGTGGTGTGTTGATGCGCGTGTGTGTTGTGTGTGTGTGTGTGTGGTGTCGTGTTGTGAAGACAGAGAGTTTCCTCGGCTGTACAGCTGTCCATTGGCTGCAACGACGGCCCAGTCAAACCCCATGCAGTTGTCAGCCCCTGTTAGCCTGAGAGTGAGAGCATGCCTGTATCTATAAAGGCTGACACACAGGCTTCACCCTGCTCAGGTTTTTACATGAATAAAGAGTTTTAACTCAATTCACTTTTCCTTTAAAAACATGTCTGAAGACAAATTAAATCAAGTTTGTCTAAGCAGTTTGGTCTGCAGTATGCTGTGAACAATCCTTCTGCCTCCTGATTTCTTTACCCCCCACTCCGGCTACCACCCAAAACCAACACAGGCACCAACCCCCACTGCCTTCCTCCCAAAAAAAAAAAAAAAAAAAAAAGGAGACACACTCTCACACACACACTGACAAATGCACACACAGCGGCCAGTTAACAGTGTTTCTCTTTGTTCTTTGCCATATACCTGCAGGGCTGCTGGAAGAACTGGAGGATTGTGGGTGGGTGTTGTGTTTGCTTATAGGGTGGTGGCAAACAAACCAAGCATCACAGAAATACACAAGGAAAAAAAAAAAAGGAATGAGAGACAGAAGCAGAGGCAGATCGCCGGGGGGATGGGTGGCACAAACCCCAGAAGAGGTTTCCTCTTTCTCTCCTCTGTCTCCTTTTTATCTCCTCCCTGATTTTCTCTTTCTTTCTTTTTTCGCCGTGTCTGTCTTTCTCCATTTCTGTTGCTTTGTTGATATTTCCCTCCTATTTTTTTCTTCTTCTTCTTCTCCATACCAGAGTGAATGAAATTTCCTTACTCGCCAGAATTACCCTGTAACCATGGAAACGCTGGCGGTGAGAGCATGGCGCCCTGGCATTCAATTTCAGCACTGGTCCCTCCCACCCCTCACCCCTCCTCCTCCTCCTCCTTCTCCTCCTTTTCTCTGTTCTATTGCTTCCAACACCCCTCCACCGTGCCCCCTCGTCCCCCCCACCCTTTCCGCCCTCCCACCCACCCACCCCTCATTTACTCCTGCTTCAGGGCTCAGACAGGAAGCTCGCTCATGCCAGCTCTTCTACAGAGGAGAGAGAGAGAGCGAACACCATGAGCAGAATGCCAAGTCTCCACAAAATCCAGCTCATTAGCTCTCACTGTCTCTATATCTCCCCTTCTCTCTCCCGCTATTAAAAATCCCACAATTTTTTTACCTTCCCAAACTCTGGCAGTCCTGTACAACCCATCTTCATTTACTCTCCTCATGACCAGCTCCATAACACGCTCCTGACCCCTATTACTCCAGAACTATGTCACAGACTCCTCAGCCTCACATTTTCCAGCACTTCCACCCAAAAGTCAACAAACTGAGCCACCATCTAAAAGGAAACATTGCCACATTTGCTCCCCTAATGCATGTAATTTTGTAGCTAATAAAAGAGAAGAACGTGTGTAGCAAATCCCAACGGTAGCACCAGAGTACGCTTTATATGCCAGAAAACACGCGATTCACACTGGACGCTCACGTTTATAGTGTAGTTGTCAAAGAGCCAGCTCACTGCGCCATATCAACACGAGGTGTGACAAATCACTGTTGCAGGGAAACAAGGTCAGGCATCCACACAAGCACGTGCACGCGCTATTAGTGTAAATATAGAAAAAATGGAGTGTGAAATAAACTAGCAGTGATATCAAAAAGGGGATGATGAAAATACCATGAAACTGTCATTTCACCAACAGTCGGCTGATGACCATCACTACCTTTCCACTTTTAACTGCTTGTTTTATTGGAGGAGCAACACGGAAGGCCTGATGAAGAAGCACACTGTCAACGCTAAATGCACAGCTAAGTGCAATACAGCTTTACAGCATCATGATCAATCATTCATCCCATCCCGAGCTACAGGGAACTGCATCACGCCTGAAAGATTTTAAAGGAGCTGGGTGCAATCGACCTCGGTCTCCATTAGATTAAACTGACTCATCAGTTTTTGTTTTACTAGGTCTGACTAATTAGCACTCAGTTTTTAAAGAAGCAGATGCAATTAAAAGCTGTTTTCACATTGATTTACATCTTACACTCACTTCAAATTTATGTCGAAGTTGAAAGACAGTAAAGAAAAATGAGGGGAAACAACTGCAAAAAAAGAGTGTGTGTGCAATCTACCTAAGTAAACAGCAATAATTGAAATTATATGTTTAATGATATGATATATCATGCATGCTTCAGGATCTCTTCATTTTTCATTACAATGCATCATTACAATAATAGAGAGAAAACCCCAACAATCAGATGACCCTCTATGAGCAAGCACTTGGTGACAGTGGAAGGAAAAACTCATTTTAACAGGAAGAAACCTCAGGGAGGGGCAACCATCAGCCAAGGGGGAAAGGAGGGAGACGAGACTAAGGCTGTGTGAGAGGAACAACGAGAAAGTATTTTTGCCAGAATCAAGGCTGACTTTTTTAAACTCTTAAATTCCAATGATGACGAACTGTAAGCTCCAATATAACGACATTCCCTAAACACTTCACCCGCAGATATCATACGACGTGAACAGCATAGCCAAAGTACAAGAACTGCCCATTTAAAGAAATGTAAACTCAACGCCACTGTTCATTTGGTCCCTAGCAACAGACGTGCCAAGTGTGAAGTAGAAAAGTGAAGAGCACATAAACAAACAGCGATTCCTTCTTTTGTTAGTGCGATAAGAGATGAAAAATGGGAGTAAATTCTAACATCTGAGAAACTGGAGGAAAAAGTCAAAAATAAAAATCATGTGGAAAAATTACGCAATTAGCAAAGCAGCTGCTGTTAATCATGGCAATCAGTTGCTCAACTAATATCTTTATGAGCGCGTGCGTGGGTGCAAGTCTTTGTGTACATGCGTGTAACGTGAGGTAACATCCTCACAAATGCATGTTTATTTCACGCGGCCTTGCCACCCTCAATCCTCGTGCCACAATGCTCTTAACTGCTGCGCCACGTCAAACACAAACAAGCAGTGATGGAACTGGGTCGCCACTACCACTCCGAAAACTTCTCCCTCTCTTTTTCTCCATTCCACCCTCCGCATCTAACCCCAGCTTTCCACCTCCATCTGTCCATCAGTCCCTCTTTTTTTCTCTTTGTGTGCTCTCTCTCTCTCTCGCCTTCTCTTTCAGCTCCTCAGACTGTGTTGCCCTGGCACCACTAGAGGGACTGACCGCTCACTATAACTCTGAGCTAATAAACACAAAGACGGTATTGATCCGAAGTCTAGCGGTGACATCACGCTGCCTTTCATACGGTGACCTTTTTCCACGCTTGAAAAAGTAACACGTTACTGTAATCACATTACATTTTGTCTGCAATCTTTCAAATACTGTGGGTAAAGCACATTATGGTTAATACTGAGCTCTTTAATGATCCCTCATGCTTTGTGAAAAAACCATGTGAGCAACTCCGTGGCAAAGATGGGGCTAAAAATGGCAGAGCAATCTACAACTTTCTAAGGTTTGGAAATATGCTGTATAATTCAAATGTATTGTGCAAAGGGACCGAGAACGTGAAGGTTAAAGTGAAGAATGCTGGATACGCCCTTATTAGTATAGGGATTTGTGCTGATATGTAGACATAATTATTAGCACAAATGTCACTTGGCAATTATGTAACAATGCCTCTCGTGACGATGCAAAAGTAATGTAACGAGAAGTGTGGCAGATGACTTCCTCCAGCTGAATTACTTCATGAAAAGAAACAAAAGGTGAGGTCTAATACATGACTTTCTTAAGCATTGTTGTTTCTCCCCCTCCTGCTCTCTGTCTTGTTTTGGATCAATAGCACCAGCAGTTCTGCTGTCCACCGGTGTCTGTGCCGTGCGCACACTATGAGCTCTCACTGGGCAGCGCGTGTGTGTGTGTTTATGTGTGCAATTTCACACAAACCCCGCTGCCACTTTACTAATTAGCTGGCCCGCTGCATGTCTGAGCAGAGGTTGGTCTCTGTTTACTCTGTGTGTATGTGTGCAAGCATCTATGTGTGTGAGTCTGCAATGCTTGGGTATGCATGGCAACACAGTGTGTGTTTTCATTAATATGAAAGAAAAGAAACATTACAAGGCTGCACAGATGGGGAGAAAGTGAAACAGAAGAAGACGTGGCAAAGAGAGAAAAAGGGAGGAGGACGATAACGACACATCTCAGGAGAGGATAACAAATCTGCAAATGCGGGTTGGGGATGGAGGCAGTTTTCATAATTATCCCCCAAAAAATCATTTATAACTGTTCCCATATTTACTGAGTTTTTTTTTAATCACAGAGTAAAAACTTATAACTGTTTTACTACTCTTTTTGTAACTATTTAAACATTTTTATTAAAAGAAATAATTTGAACTTTAACTGAACTTCACCCATTCAGTGGACACTTCATTAGGTACAACTTTATTTGGTTTAACTGCTTATTAAGGCAAATACTTAATCAGCCAGTTACACGGCAGCAACACAGCACTTTTAGGCATGTAGACACGATGTCCTAATGATCTGCTGAAGGTCAAGGTGAGCATCAGAATGGGGAAGAAAGATTATTCAAGTGACTTTTAATTAGGTAATATTTGTTGGAGCCTGTCAGGCTGGTGTGGATATTTCAGAACTGCTCATTTTCCCACACAACCATCTCTCGAGTTTACAGAGAATGGACCAAAGTAGAGGAAATATCCAGTGGGTGGCAGCTTTTGGACAAAAATGCCGCGTTGATGCCAGAGGTCACAGGATAATGACCAGACTGCATCGAGCTGATAGGAAGGTAACAGTAACTCCAATAACCACTTGCTACAAGGGATGTAGAAAAGCATACAATGAATTGAATGTCAAAGCAGATGTTAGGAAACTGAAGCTACAATTCACACAGGCTCTTCGAAATTAGACAATAGAAGATTGTAAAAATATTGCTGAATCTCACGAGCCTTGAGTTTTGCTGTGACATTCAGATAGCAGGGTCAGAGTTTGGTATAAACAACATGAAAGCATGGATCCTTTTACGACCACAGCGTACCCTTCCAGCAGGATAAGGTTACCAAAAGACTAAGAATACTCAGAGTTGCATATAGCTGTAATTGAACACAGACAACATCTACAGCGTGTATGTAAATGTGCTGATGTCATGAAATGCTCACAGTACAGTTTACGACAATGCCTGGCAGTCACACACAAGAATAAGCGCTAACGCTTGATGAGGTCTAAAGATGTCACCCAGGAAAATTAAAAGGCTGTGAAAGCGGCCCATTTCAACATGCCTGCAGTGATCTTTTAGATCAGCACAAACACAAAGTTCAATTCTTTTTTATTCATGTATTGATCAGCACATTTAGCCCATGACGCTATCCCACTTCAATTTATTTTTCTCCCCTCTCCACATAAAGGGGAATATTCCAGCTAATAATGTGTGAGTTTGTGATATGACGCAGCAAACTTCTATCTTTTATATTTCTTATTTAATACTCACACAGACATCATAACAATAAAAACAACAGTTTGCAGGGAGAAGCCAGATGCCCACAGGGGATTACTAACAGCGCTTTCCAGTACAGTAACAGTAGTTTGCTGTCTGTTTGCTGGCTGGCGATATGGCACTGCTGCAGCATGAGCCAGAGTTTATGCAGCTTATACCCTAAGTATAGTCATAAACAAAGAAAGAGAACTGTCCATCACTGTTCTCCTCTTTTTCCTCTTGCGCCTTATTGAGTAAGCAGATCTGTGAAAACGCAAATCACTCCCTGTCTCCCCCCTCAGCCGCTTGCCCGGAGCCAGCCCAGCCATTCCTATTATTCGCGAGCCCCATTCATTCATAAGGTCTCCTGGTAGATGAAAGGAGACGCAGCACTGGTCCACACTGCCAGAACGTGTGTTTTTTCTTAAGCTGGAGATGAAAACACAGTTCTTAATTTGTCAGTTAGGAGGTCACATCTGAGGCATCCAAACCTGCTACAGCTCACAGGTGAGGTGAAGCGAGAACCTGTTGCAGTATTGGAAACTTCTCTTGTTTGACTTTAGACATACTGGAATTTTTCTTGGGAGCAATTAGCATTGCTAATTCTTGGATAATTAAAATATTAAAGGGCCTTTTTTTTCCTCCACAGCTTGTCTGTTTTACATGGTCATTTTCCCCCCTGCATGAGTTTGACATGGTGTGGCTGTCTTATGTAACAGCAGCTAGTTCTCTTCTCCGGCCTACTCTTTCTGGTTGTAGGTGTGCAAATGTGTTAAAATTAGCTGTACAATTTAGGTAGAAAGGAATCCTGCGTGCATTGCCTGGATAACTGGCTGAAAAGCAGTGCTAGTTTTTTCACTGTCTTCAGTGAGCTACATGATGTGAATGACACACGAGAATAAGATGAGAGGAAATCAGTTAAACAAGCAGCAGCTGACATTAGTGGCACAAAGGCTCGGCGTCGTACGGTGCTTTCTTTTTATCCTTGTAATACTCACATTGGTGCTTTACTGTGAGATTTACACATTTTAAAAGTTATTATGTAATATGCTTGTAGGATCACAAGCTTCAAATCCAGCAGAGGTTGTTTAGATGTGAGGTAACAAACACAACAAGGATTTCTGAAATTAAAAGAAACTTGGTTTCTGTGCTTGCTGCTTGTTTGCAGTTGGGGTGCTTTAGAGATCAACACCAGGTTTCTACATTCATTCATACAGCTCACTATGTAACATTAAATTTTGTATCAACACACGCACAAAAAAGGAACATATTTCCTTTTCACCTGATTTCAGCTTCATACTGTGCCCTCAATCCCTCACACACTCTCATGATCTAGTGACACCGTTCTCCTAAACCCGTTACCGACACCTGTCACTTCAACGCAACGGACCAGATCTCTAAAACACCCCGCTAACAATGCAGGATTCAGAAGGCGGTAAACAGGAAACACTGTGGGCTTTTGAATTTTACAGCTTGCAAATTGTTTACAACCTTTAAACTGCTGGCACAATGACTTCTGTTTCCCTTAATCCACCCTGGACAGTTTAGATTTACAACTTCTGGTTAAAGATTTAATTGTCAGCTGTGTGCTTATCATCATATTTCACTGAATACTGATTGTTTCCCATGAACCTTCAGGTGAAAATAAATTTTAACATAGTATACGACCTGAGGAGAAACACCTTTAGGAAACAGACAAAAAGAAAAGGAATGTACACATGGAAGGCACTCAGACCCAGGAGGTTCAGAGAGAGAGCGAGGGGGCAGCAGTGACAGCTAGGAGGAGGAGGAGGCTCTGAGAGAGTGAGGGGATGAGGAGATGGGGGGAGAGAGAGATCTGGAATCAATTAGGTGACTGAGCTGAAGTTGCTTGCATAGCTGTGGTGGGGAGTCAGGCGGAGGGGAAAGAGAAGGGACCAGGGTGTGAGTGTTGTGCCATGAGTGAATGTGTCTATATAAACACAAGCTCAGTGCAGTATGCGCCCGCTCGTTTTGATTGGACGGCATATCTAACTATGCGTGTGAGCCTTTTTACCTGCTAGCCCTGACATCATCTCTTTAACCAGTAAAGTCAAGCCGCAGTAAAGTTCCTCGTCCGCTGAGCGCTCCGGAGCTAAGGTCAGAGTGGGTCACAAGAACGGATGGCTGGCACAGACCCAGGCCATGTCAACACAGCAGCTCTCACTATTCCCTTACGCAACTTCCCCTCGTTACTTCTGCGTGCACCAGATTCACACAGTGTATTCCTGCGCTGGCTCTGACACTGGGGGAATTTGACTCGACAAAGGAGGGAAAAAAACAGCAACACTGTGAACTTTGTAGTCCGTGTTGTTAAAGAAAAAAAAAAGAAAAGCCATGGTTTGTGAATGGTTAAACATATGCAGAGGATAAAGTGAAGTCACAACCTCAAGTAACGCCAATTGAGGTTTATTCACATGATTTCAAAAGCATGTTGTGCAGCGTCACTGATGGCCGGATGTGAACCCTCTGAACGAGAAAAAAAAGAAAATCTTTCTTAAGATTATTTTGCAAACCTTGGATCAAGGATAAAATGTCTTTTTTTATTTTTTAGGAATTTGGAGGAAAGGATTGCAAACTGTGACTCAGACATAATCACTTATATAATCATTACAAAATATGTATAAAAAAAGTATGCCTTTTCTACTACACTAAACTAAAATAAAGCAAATCCTCACAATCACATATACTATAAACTTTTTCTGTCAATAAAAGCAAAATAAATTTAAAAAACACACTAGCGCTGTTTAAATTGATCAAAAAGAGCCTAAGCTAGGTTGTTTGAACTTGGAGTATGATATGTATTACAGTATTAATATTTTCAAAATGTTACACAGCTACAGTTCAGCGTCTGGGGTGTTGGGATATGAAGTGCTTGTGTACATTAGGTCAGGAATAGATGGTGAAATGTTACAACTGCGGACTGAAGAGGGCTCGGAGGGCCTGGAGCACCTCCGCTGGCAAGCAAAAGGCATATTGATGAGAAGAAGAAAAGTTCAGAGAGCAGAAAGTAAGAAATGAAAGCACAAAATGTGAGGGTTACTGTGTGTGTGTTTGTTTGTTTGAAGGTTCAAAGTAGACAGTCAAGAAAGTCTGAGTGAAAATTCTCTGAGAAGTCAGCCTCAGTGTGAGCGGCACATTTTATATACTCAACAGGGGGCATGTCGGAAATGGGAAAGAAAAATAATATTAACAGAAACACAAAGAACATCTTTAAATTCACAAACTGCAACCGTACGCTAAAACTGAAAGACGCCAGCTGCTGCAGCTCAGATTTTCTCATCAGCTCAACAAAACAGACTCCAACACATCACTCATTCAAAGTTAACCGACGATCGGTTTCTTATGCATGTTTCTACATTTGTCGGCTTCTTGACTTTTTTTTTTTCATTTATTTTTAATTCAGTAAACAAATGTGGCGCATACTGTAAGCTTCTTGATTTATTTATCATCTCACCAGTCAGCCTGGTGCTAATTTGAAGCGATGCTGTGCATGATTCTGCAGCTTTTAATCGGGAAGAGCTTGTCGACACCATAATTTATAATTTACGGGATATTTACCGTATTAATGTAGAGTCAATGGTGCAATCAGAGTGACTGAAGAGGACTAAGCCCAGGCTATTATGTCAACAAAAAGAACAATATAAGATTTACCACTTTATCTCTAATATAACCTGCTAGAAAAAAAATTGGGGTGTAGATGTGCGTTTATAGGTTTAGTGCGTTTGTTGGTATAGAGGACAGAATCAGGGGAAAAGACTGAAACACAGGCAGAAAATAGGAGATAAGGAGCTGAAAAAAAAGCGCGGTATGTAAAATGCACTTGTGTTGGTGTGTGCATACACACGCTGGCCTCTTGCCAACCCTGACAATCAAAAAAAAGAAAAAAGAGCCAAGTCTGCAGAGAAAAGCCAACAGATTTATCCCACACCCTTATGTAATTTGACAGTCACTTAGTTCTCTCAAACCAGTACAACACACACACACAAATCAACGGTACACACTAATCTTTTGATGTCTAGGATGCAGACGATGGATGGATGGATGGATGCTAAGCACTAAGTGTCAAGTGTTGTCCCATAAGTCAGTGGGAAATATATAAATGAATGAACGGGATGTGGCGTCTCAACTATTTTTCACGCGCTGCAGTGAAAACACATTTTGTCTCTGTGGACACACATAATGACAATTAGCCTGTTAGGTTTTAGCACAGAATTAAAAGCAAAAAAATAATAATGGAATTGAAAATGAATCAAATCTGCGCGCGTCAGTGTCTCTGCTGAACCGCATTAAACGGCTATTAATCAAGACAGATAAACGCCTCAAACGTCTGGATTATTCCTGTATTGACTCACAGATCTTTCATCTGCATTTCTCTAAACCTGAATGTTTACCATCAAAACTGGCCTGTTTGAGTTAGCACTTTTACACGATGTCTCTTGCATTCCTTTAGATATCCTACTGCATAAAGAGCAACGCACGGTAACTCAAGGAACTGTGTATTCAAATGAGAGGTGTTTGTACACGTAGCTCACTGTGAAGTCTTTACTCAGGGATAATTATTAGCCAAGCATATTATTACACTAATGTGTATTCCCTTCACAATTTCAAGTTTATGGACTTCAGACTGCTGCATGAATAAACTGTCAATCATCTCATCCATGCTTGCCGTCTAATGCATCCTCTAAGAATTAATCCTATTTGGCTGAATACACAGGAAGCAATAGCAACTCTTTCTATCAGCAGGCAGAGCTGAATGCGGTGTTGATGCCTCATATTTACAGTTTGCTCTTCATATAAGCAGATGCTGATGAGCTATTGCACTGTTGGTCTGTGTGACTGTAGCGTTTACACCTAGATTTATGCCTGCTAGCGTTAAATAAAAGCATATAAATGCATAAAAGATACACAGTTCCACAAAAAAAGATTAAATTAAACACCGACATGAGAAGTGGACAGGGCAGAGTGTTAAAGGGGCTGCTTATAATGTTCAGCCTTCAAAGAATTATGACCTTCCTTTGCGGTTGCTCTCAGCTTTACAAAGCTGAAGCTGCACAAAGCTGCAGAAGCTTTCTGTTCATTGCTTGGCGTGAAGTGGGCATGGATGTTGGACTGACAGGTCCTGAAGGTTACAAAAACAGTCGAATATATCCCCCTGCAACATCGTGTCAGAGAGCGAGTAGTATTCTGGCAGGTTCAGTGTCCAGAAAACCAATAAATAAATACCTAAAAAAACAACAATTTTAAGGTTTGATAATAAATACATATTCAGCTCCTCAACAGAAAGCCTGCAGCAGTAATTGAAAAGCGCACAACCAGATTACTAAAAAGCAGAGAGGCAAAAGTTTTGAAAGGCCTTTGAAAGTGGTTTCATTTTTTGCCTGTGCAAGACTCCACCCTCCACCACCCACCTCGCCCAGCTGCCACTGTTGTTGAGCTCCCATAATTTATTTATTTAGGTTATTAATTGTGGTGTCAATGGGAAAAGTTGTGGCAGCTCAAATACAGACAAACAAAGGTAGACTTCGAGTCTCCACACCTCTACTACCACATTTACTTGCTTAATTAAGTTTCTTCTTCTTCTTCTGCTAACCAACTAATCTTTGATAGCTGCCCCTGACGGCGAAGCATGCCCGCGCCTGTCTGTGCTTGTTTTAATCCACGCAATTAGGAGAAGGTGAGCTCGCTTTGGGCTCACAGGTTATGGTGTAAAAACCACACACAGCCTGTTCACACCATATCGGGGAAAAAGATATTGGCAAACAATCAAAAACAATTTGTCTGATGTCCACGGTTTCGCAGGAAGTGTTTGTGAAGTGGGACGCTGGAGAGTGACTGCAGCTGAAGGGGTATTTGTTTGTTGTCAGTAATGCCTTCTCAAGTGCATGAGGTCTGATATTTTGAGAGTTGCTCAGGTAGAGGGGAAGCACTGCCTTTTGATCCCCATTCATCCAGGGTGTATCTGCAGACTGTCAAAGTAATGTGTCAAGCGTCGAGCAGCTAGTTGTGCTGGGATTTGTATGAGTCAAGCATCGGTGCTACAGTAAAGAAAACAGTTTATCTTTTTGTTTTTTTGAGACGGCTGAGGATTAAACAGAAGTAGACTTTGAGTAATGTAGGCATAGTATCATGCAAGCAAGTGTTCATTTATAATGACTTAGTCTGGTGCACGGAAAATAAAGTGTGACAAGCATTTTAACTGACGCCTATTAAAATGAAACGCCGGCAGATTAAAATATAAGAGCATTTAATCTTTAGCACTCGCCAGAGTGGAGAAGGTAGCGATGTAAGAGGGACCATTTCTGTGTGTTGACCCTCAAGTTAAGCCACAGACACTTGAGCACCTCATTAGAAGTGAATGGGCTTCGAGGTGGGAGGCAGGGCAGCCATGGAGAGGCTCAGCGGGCCTCCACAGAGTTTCCTAACTGCCACTAGAGGGGAGGCGAGAGAGAAAGAGTTGGAGAGAGACAGAGACCGAAGCGCTGTCTCTTTCTCTCGAGGATGTTGGAGAAATGGACTGCTCCTCCTCCCTTTCCAGGGAGCATTCATTGCAGTATTTGTGCTGGTCCCTGTCTGGTCCACAGAGTTTAGGAACTTATGAGGAAATATTTCAGTGAAGTATTTTAAAGTACTCTCAGAGATCAATAGTTAGATGGTAAAAAAAACAGCCCATCAGCAAATATGCCTGGTCTCTGAGATCATCACACCACTATTCATCAAACTGAATTAAACATCTCAGTGGAGCCACACGAGGGCTGCAGGGACAGAGATGCTCAAATGGGAGCCATCAGTTTACTCTAATGAGTGTCGGATACACAGGAATCAAGTCTTTATTCAGTTTTAACCATTTTCTTGCCTTCATTGCCAGGCACTGAGACGCCACCACTTATCAGCTATCTTAAGAACAGCAGCTTAATTTAGAGTTTGTTAAATATATATTGCAAGAAAAAATGACAGCATTTAATCAATAGCTTTCAAAGTGGATGTGGTTCATCATGGACATCGTCGCACTAAAATTACTGCAACCGTCAACTTTGCCTGAAACGGTTGTTCCAAAGACACCCATCTTTGAAACTACCGACCAAGTCCAAAATTCACATTAACTACTTAGAGTCCACCCAGAAACTCATAAATCTGAAACAGAAATTCCTTCATAGCGATGTAGTTGCTGCAGGACAGCAATTTAACTACAATCAGTTGGCAACCAGTTCAGTTGAGTCCTCATCTACAAAGAGGCGCATCACAGATTGTACTCATCGGCACAGACTGGCTCACAGTGACTGCAACATGTTGGCAGTCGACCTTTAGATTTTAAATGAGATCAGAAATTATTTGCAAACCTTCACAAATCTGTCTGAAAGTGATTGCAATTTTATCCAAAACAGTTTAGACATCTTTGTAGAACGTACAACATAAACTATGTAAGCGGCCGATACCGTTGCCAGCATTCATGCTTATGTGTTTCACCTGGTGGTCGTGTCATGCAGTGCGAGGATTCCTCCCATGATCCTCTGCTCCTTGTTTTTGTCTTTTTTCTTTCACTTTTTTGTAAATTCACTCACATCAGTTCTTTCAATCTCTGTCCAGGAAATAATGACATCTGCGAGTCCTTATATTGAGGCTAGGATTATGGTTCCTTATACAGAGGCTGACAATTATTGTGCACTTAATGATCCATTCAAAACTGCAGCGGAAAATTAGCCATTATGTTTATTACTTAACCAGTGCTTTTTGGCCTGCAGCCTTCATCAGGGTCATCAAGAACTACACTGCAGACAGCACTTTAAATATCATGCTGTGTAGGGTATCAGAGGAGCTTGCAGTTATGACGTACCTACAGTTTAGATTTAGCATAGAAGCATAAATCCCCTCTGAGGCCAAGACAGTTGGCCATGGCAGGAATCATGAGCCATGCATAGCTAAGCTAGCACAGCACAGTGTTAAAAATCAGGAATTGGACATGAGTATAATAGTTTTTCTTTACTGTGCCAGAATTATGATTATAGCCAAAAAAGATGTACACATACTGATGATGAAAAACTACTGCTTGTAAGGAATCTGTGGGAATTCATTTTACAGGCAGTGACGTTATTCCCACCTGATTACAACAAAGTTTTTAAAAAATGCATAACAGTAATAGCATAATATACCAAAGTAGCTAAAAATACTATTTAATTATTCTTCTGGCCGATGTGTAAGTAGCCTATGGGCATTATTGAACACATTCCTAACAAAGAGCACATGTGGAGGTGTTCAGTATCCAAAAAAATGTAGTCTCCATGATTGGTAATTGTTTTAACAAGCAGCTCTAGCCCCTGTAGGAGAATCGCAGGCTATTGTGGAGACATTGATTGTCTGTTTACTGCAACAAAATCAGCATTTCTCTGCTTGTGATAAAAACGCCAAGGGAAAAAATCAATTTGGCCATTGCAGTCACTTGATGCGGGCTGAGAGGCCTCGCAAACTGCAGATATCAAAGGCAGCTGGCTCATCGTCAGAAAGGAGGCTCGAAGGAAACAACAACAGCATTCATACCATCTATTTTAAAATATAAGCATATATAGCTTCATTTTTGAGTCATGTTTGCTGTTAAACAAATTTGGCTTTAGTCTGCACTGCATAATACTCGTGTCCTAAAGCGAAATAGAATTAATCTCAAAAGTCACAATGGAGGAAGATTTGGAGCAGTGCTATTCTTATTTATTTCTTTATTTATTCGAACAAAGCATGGTGTCTTGTTGTTGTTGTTTTCTGCCTTTTGTTAATGATGTTTTCCCCACAGTCAAGTCAATTCTATGCATGTAGTCTAAAATAAAATAAATAAATAAATGAAAACACAAAATTGCCTCACAGAGCTTTAAAATCTGTACAACATAAAACACCACCTACTGTCTACACCAATGCTTCTGACACCACAAATAAACTTTTAATGTATCATCTCAAAGCACACAGCATAACACTGAGAGAGTGCTTTGTAGCGAGCTACATACCGTCATATATGCCATTCATTTAATTTCAGATGTTACATGTCAGACAAATAAATTCACACTTGGAGTCGCACTACATATATATACATATATACATACACACACACACACACACACACACACACACACACACATATATATATATATACATATATATATATATATATATACACAGAGAGAGAGAGAGAGAGCCAGCATTAGCTAATGCTAGTTAGCTAGTGCTAGCTAGTGCGAGTTACCTAAATTTGGCAGCAAACTATTTCCATAATATATTGATCATAATGTATAAATTGTTAAAGAAAACATCTGAGATGCTTACCATTTGTTCCAGAATAGTGTTAAATATGAACCAGGGCATTTTTTTTCTTTTTCTTTTTTCCCCAAATTGCAACGCTAGGACATCATGAGAATGCCATTGGTCAGTTGCAATGTTGATCCTGAATCAGCATTATTATGGTCATGCAGGAACAACACAAACATATATAGATAGATTTCTTGTATCTTGTATCCATGCATGCAGAAAAGTTAAAAGTGGAGTTTAGCAACTGTTCTAAGTGCCACTGTCTCCTTTTATAGTACTGCCACATCATCAAATAAAGCGCAGCTAAAGTTCAACAACCTTCCTCAACTTAATCATAAAAAACAGATTCTCGGCACAGCTGCCTTTGCGAGGAGTACACTGGTGAAAAATGCATAAACAAAGGGATTTTTATTAAATCTGCTGTATATTTCATAGCAGCAGCAAACTGTTCATGTCTTTGAGGTCAGATCGAAAAGTTATACCGTGTCCACATTTGCCCAGATTAGTTTAATCCCACAATTCCCTTACAGCCTCTCTTCTTTCTCTGCCTGCTTCTGTAAAACTCCTTCTCCCAGTCTGTCCTTCATTTTGTCTCTCAATCTCTTTTTCTATCTAAGACACACGCACCCACACAACAGCACACACACACACACACACACACACACACAAAGCTTTCATTCTTTCAGTTTGTGGTTTTTCTTTCAAAACTGAAAGGTTGTGAAGGAAAAGCGTACACTCCCACCCCTTCTCCGTGCAGCTGGGAAACTTCACCCCTACCGTCGCATCGCTCTTTCTCACTCATACTCACACACACACACACGCACACGGGGTGAGGAGGTCACGGGCCACGCCCTGAGAGCCCACAAGGGGAGGAGAGAAGAGGAGGAGGGAAATCAGAGATTCTCTGTCCTTCCCCACAAATTTGCAGACAAGTAAACACGACTGTGGCAATTTTTTCCTTGTTTCCTAACTCATTTTCCCTCCTCCCTTCGTGTGGCGTGTGTGTGCCTCCATCTGTCAAGTAAAAGCCAGAGGATAAAGTTTCTCCCCCCACGAAAGCATGTTTTTCTTCTTTGCGTTTGGAATTTGCAAGTAAATTTGTCCATCCTGTTAGAAACAGTCATAGCTGTAGAACAGACTGATCCTTTCTCACATATTCGAGATAAGAGAGATGTGAACAGGAGGTGTGAAGTGACCAATTTTAAAAATGAGTGTATGTTGTTGTTGCTGGCAGCACAGCAAATAAGAAACCAAAAAAGAAAAAAAATCGAGAAACATGTGCAGAACACCACACCAACTGCATATCTAAAGGCCTAAAGAGAAATCGCAGATGTTCTGCTCTCCCTCCAAACAAACCACCTCTTTTCTTCTTTCTGAAGCATGAATTCCCGTCTCTCTCACTCTCTCTCACACACACACTCACTCCCGCCGTTCCTCCCCTCTCTCACTATATGTATCTCTGCCTTGTCCTTTCCCTCCCTCTTCATCTTCCCACTCTTCCCACCCCTCCTCCTCTCTTTTTCTTGCTCATGTTTTTTTTCTCCTATGATGGAATTGCTGCTTTCCACATGTGACTCACTTTTTCACCAGCCAAAGCCAGACAGGGGGAAAAAAAAAAAGTCAAAATGCATGAGTCTTATTGCCTCTCTGACTCTAGTAAGTCCCTCTCACTAGGTGAAACAGCATTCCTTCAGGGGCCTCTTATAACCTCCATAGGTCTCCCTCTTTCAGCGAGGTTGTTTCCTATTGAGACATGTGTCAGCCAGCGACCTAGTTCACGATTCGAGCAAAATTTGGGAGGCTAATTATTCACCCCCTCTGTTCGAGTCTCGCTTCTGAGAGCTGCTCCTAAGACAAACCGTGAAGGAATAAAGAGAAGGAGTAGGCCCTGATTGGCAACCGTACACCCACACCTTTTATTTGCCAAGGAACTAAGCGTGCTCGCAGATATTCGCCACCTTAACATCACAGAGAGCAACCCCGAATACAAGGGAGGAGAAAGGAGGGGGGAGCACAACAAAGCTCCAAGAGGAGGGTTAGCAGGAGGAGGAGAGATGGCTAGAAAAGGAGAGCGTCAGTGCATAGAGCTAATGCCAAGTAAAACTTGTTGACACAGAAAAGAGGCTACTAGGGAGTCATTTAAGATTAAAGATAGATTTAATTTCTTTTTTTCAATTATTTTATTGCTTTATTTTTCTCAAAATCAAACAGTTTTAGATGAAGTGACAGCAGATTTCCTCTGCTGTGAGCCAATAAAGTGAAGTTGAGCTTTTGCCTCTAAAAGGACACATTTCAGTACAGTCATATTATTGAATCTATGGAAAAGGCTGGTTATGATAAAAGCACGCTTTGCAATGTATGAAAAATGTAGCAGGTTACTGTTCTCGCCATGAATATCTCTCTTTGAAACCGCCCCATAAAGATCTCTTTCCACACTCACAGAAGTGACTTTTATCGACTTTCTTTCATTCACTTCCTGTCTGTTTTATTTTACCCCAGCTGAACCCTGTGGCCTTTGTCTCGTTAGTCTTTAACAACCTCCACCTTCGATTTGCCAACTTCTGGCTGCAAGTTGTAAATATCAAGGATTTTCTAAAGCTACTTTTCAGACGTGAACTCTTTTCCATTAATCTGATGGCATCTGAACATGTCGCTTTCATGCCTGAATGTACATCGTAGTCACTTTACCACAAACAGTCTCAACAGCAATCTTACTACAGTGAGTCTAGCCTAGTAATATTTGTGTGTCACTCTGAACTTGGCAGAAGTTTGTTTTAAAGAAAGGCAGACACAAGATTGTGACTGTGCACATGTCTCTCTTACATTCTTTCATCTCCCTGAAGGCACGGCTGTTTTGGAGAATACCCTAAACGGCAATAACGTAAGAAAAGGGAGAGAGAAAAAACACTTTTGGCACGTGATATCCTCTTTCGGTCTTCATCTGCCCGAACTTATCTGGCAGAAAACCTCAAAGATTTACCAAAAAAGTAACATGTTTATTTTCTCCACACAGGTTAAAGTCTGAACATTTTAACATTTCATCTCCTGCATTGGTTCATCAACATCACAAAGACAGCACAAAACATACAGTTTGCATTTCTTTAGTGGCCAGAAGCACACAAGCACACGCACACAAAGTCTTCCCCAAAATCCCAAAGTTGAGCTTTCCTGGCTCACTTAACCCTGCAAGTTCACACTAAAGCTTGATTTAGACTTCTGCTGGGAATCTACATCCTAACTTACGACGTAATTGGAAGCAGCTTTTAGCCCTACGCTGTAACCTTTCACGCCATTCAAGTCATCGCGGGCGGCATCGACGCAACATGTAGTTACATTTCTCCGGAGGTGCACTCCCGATTAAGGATTAAAAGGAGTTTCGGGTAATGTCGATTTGTCAGTTCTTTAATGCTGTGAAAGGTCAAGTTTACAGGATTCGCAAGTAGCGAACTTAATCCCACTTTTGAATTTTAACTGGCGTGAGTCAGTCTTCTTGCTTCCAGCTGATTTTAGAAGTCTTTCTTCCCAGTTTATTAGAAGGCCTGCTGCATCAGACAACAGCAGAAGCCACCCTTGAGCTCCTCCCAAAACAACAAACGAACAATAGCGAGAACTTCATTACGGCAAGCATGACGACAGGATCAATCGACATCTAACAGCTAATCACTCTGTGTTCCTCGCGTCAGGTAGCTGTGCTATCTCACAATAAGCCACAGTTTAAAAACTGGTCTGTCTGCTTAAGTGTGTGGATGTCTTCTCGCAACCACACAAAGGATGTGGCTTATTTAATTATCATAGCAATTAAGAAAACTCTGACCTCATTCACTATATGTCACTTGAATTACTGCCAAATCTCCAGAAGAGTGCACAAGATAGAACAAGCGCTGCAAGTTATGCTTTCAGCAGAAAAGTATATAAATATATACACCATTTCAAGGGGGTTTAACAAAACCTATGTGGAAAGAAAGCTGCACTTTGAAGCCCACATTATCAGGTCGGAAGCACACTCTCTGCTATGCGCACTGGCACCTGTTTTCTGCGACAGCATTCAACATTCATCCAGGGAGGACTGGTTCATCGTGTTTGCACACAGCTCTTAAAAAATGTTGCTGTGTATGCAGGGATCACTTCGGCACATTGCTGAGCAGGGAGAGCATTGTCGCGAGCTCTTCACTCCTCCTCACTTCTTTATTTTCCACTATACGTTATCATTATGATGATATGGGGAACAATGGCTCGGCTAAAACAATATGCAAAGAGAAGAGACGGGAGAGCAGAGGAGAAAGAAAAGATTATATCTGCTCAATCTGTAGATTTTATATACAGTAATAGATCTGAGTGCCATTGGAGCATAAGGTTATGTATTCAGCTGCTCGCTGCCGTCATTAAAATGATCAGGTGGTCACAGCTCAAGCTACAAAGTGAAGAGGCAGCACTTTAGGATCACCACCTTGAATCCTGGCTGCAATAATCAGAGAGGTGAAACAGATTCCAGTCGGCTAACAACTGCTGCCGAGTTGCACTTCAGCAAAACGCTTAATCTGTCACTGATTCGAAGAGGGTCCTTAGCCGACCGGCTACATTCTGCAGGACACAATAGTGCTATTAGGTATATGATGCAAATATCTGTCTCTGTGTTGGAATGGTGCCGCATCTACTCTGAACAACCTCAAAAAACAACACATAATGAAACTACTTGACAGGACACTTTAAACACAGCAGTACTTCCTATTTAATCCATGCAAAATCTTTCAAATGTTTAAAACACACACACACACACACACACACACACACCCAGAGTGGTGCAGCGCAATAAGTTTGCAAGTTCTCATTTTATCAGCATGGGCGTCCTCCCACAGTTCAAAAACATGCTTGTTCGGTTAATTGGCGATTCTAAATTTGCCTTAGGTGTGGATATGAGCGTGTGTTGTTGTGTCTCTGTGCAGGGTGTACCTAAAGTCAGCTGGGATAGACTCCAGCTCCCCTCACCTTGCAACTCTGAAAAGCAGTTAATAAAAGCTATTCATCACACATTCTTCAGCTGATGAACAACAATTCAGAAAGAATTTTTCCTAAATTGTCAGTATTTCTTTAATGAGACGGCTTTTATGTTTAGCCGAAGAGACTGAAACTGTGCAAATACCTGCTCTGAACTAATTAAGTTATCTTATGTAGTTCCAGCAGACAGTAATCTAGTTTGCACATTAAAGAAAAATTGTAACTTTGAAGTTCACACTTGCTGTCTCTTTATTCTTCTCTAATGCAGAGAAATAACAAGTACAAATGTTAGAAATGAGGCAGAACCAGGAACTGTCAAAGTCCATCACTTTTAAAAGACGTGAGCAGTGACAGTTGGAACAAACAAAGCATGTATCTCAGTTAAGGATGACATTTGTTCCATTACCAGTCACCTCATTGTTATTTCAGGTGGGATACTGGTGGAAAAAGCATGCTCCAGTTCATGCTATAGTCAATTTTGAGGTTTTGGGCTACCCTATTCTGAGACGTCTGTTGGATGTTTGTGTAAATTGGAGCATATCTGCATGTTTAAAGACGACATTTCAGAAAACTTGATGAAGTATGTGGGGAGGTTTTATGATGATTCTTGTTGCGTGCATGTTATTCTGTTCCAATCAAAACCTAGAGAGGTTTCACAGTACATAGCTTTAAAGACTGTTATATCCAGTTTTATTACTATCAATATTTATAGAACATATGGCGTAAAATCGATTTTTTTGAATTTATTCAGTATTTTTAGATTCATGAAGGTGATGAAAAGATATTAAAAACCACTGACTCCGAAATGTTAACAAATCAAGAACAAGAATCTATCTGGTTTTTTATCCAGCGTTCAGGAAAAGTGAGCACAGCGGTGCATATTTGGATAAATAATACACATCATTTGCACATTAAAACATAATATTGCAGAAAACTAATCATAAAAATTTTTTTTTTCTTATTTTATTATATTGTGCCCCGTTCACCTGCAGTGTCTCCCTGTTGAATTCCTCCAATAAAATTATGAGCTTGCTCCATGTGTAAAATGCAAATCCAGGACTGTCAGGCAGAGCTGCGAAATAACCTGGAAATTGTGTATGTATGGCACTCTAATAACTGTGCATTCCTGCCGGCAGCTCCATAACAGTAATAACCTAAATCTAACCTGTATTTCTAAAGCAGGTGGCAAGTGGTGAGGAGGGTTTGTCTCCACAGGCCAGATTATGAGTTCACAGCCAGACGTGGACAGATAGAGGCAGAGGTTAGCCCTCCTTCCTGCTCTCTTCTACGACACACACACACACATTTTGGCAACCGTTTTTTCACAGGACAATTACCTTGCGACCTCTGCCAGCCCACACACGCACATACACACTTGTCCAATTACGGACAGAGTAAAGGAATGATAACAGTCACAGTCGAGCAATACACACACACACAACCTGTCATGATGCGTATACACACTCCACAACCCCTCCAGCGCCACAAAATATGGCACTCTCTTTCTGAAGGGCACAGCAGCACCCAGCTGCAGCATTCAAACACACGACACACTAAGACTATCAGACTCCCCGTACACATTTGGCACAGATTTCCCCGTTTCACCTTGTTTAAACCAACTGCCTGCAGTAATGTCCGATTCACACACACTCACACTCTTCTTCTCTCTTTTAATTTCATTAAGTCTGATTATTTTCTCATAAGCATTCCTACTCTAATCCACTTGTTGGGTCGCACATCTTTGTAGCAGCAGCCAAACACTGAACTGATAATGGATATGCACAATTGAGGGTGTTTTTAAAATTCACTCCTGCTGTGGCTCACACATTCACTGGTACTGCAAAAATATGCTGAATGATGCTGATGACATTTGGATGTAAGATAACGTATATGGAGTATATGGTGTATAATTATCTCTCTGCCGCCTTGTTTTTCTTTGCTCTTTCGTTTGTGGGCTCTTAAGATCGTTTCTGAATAAACATGTACATAATTTCCTTGAGACAGTGCGGTGTTAAGTGTTAAGACAGTGTTAAGACGCTCGTCTCTAGAACAACATTCACCCCCAGCTAGGATTGATTCCAGTCAGAGTCTTTTTCTGCTGGATCCCCCCCACCCCTCCACCCTCGACTCCTACTTTGTATTCCCCTCAGCTTTACTACAGTTTCAAGAAAGAAAAGGAAAATTCAGGGTGCTGGAAGTCGTCCTCTTAGTTAAAGCTTAAACAACAACATATAGATTTTCAAGTGTGAATTTCCAGCAGGAGCCTTGACGCCAGGGAAATGCAAATATCATAAATTTGCCTGATTGGGATGCACGTCATAAATATTTCAGCAGCCTCAGATGAAATTATTCCGATCATACAGCATAGATTAAATTGCAAACACCTGCTACACACGCTTAAGTGAATATCCCTCTAACTCTTCCTCCTGCAATCACCTTGACCACATGCTGTTTTGGTGGCACACCGGAGCACCGCCTATGGTGTTATCAAAGTCATCAGCCTTTCGTTTTCCGCTGCAGAGTGTCCTAACTAGATAACGCTCCACCCACACACCCTCTTCAGCAAATCCATAATCAATCCCATTATAGGTTTCTTTGTCCGGTTGTTAACCGAACACATTTGTGGGCTGATAAAGCAAACTGACATTTTCATTTTAGTGATCAAGCTGCTGCTTTTATACGGAATAATTTGTGACCGCAGCGGCAGAATAATTTGAAATTCATAAGCCCACTGTTAGGGTTCCAAGGTTCAGCGGCTTTACAGCACATGTAACACTTGTTACCAACTTTTTATATGGGATATATCTATATGTAGTATATAGTATATATATGTATATAGTATATATGTATATATATGTATATAGTATATATGTATGTATATAGTATATATATATATATATATATATAGTATATAGTATCTGTATGTGTGCATGTGTATGATACTTGTTATGTGTTTGTGCCAGGAGAATGGAAAGACCATGAAAATGTCTCTCTATGAAAGAAAAGAGATCCTAACCATCACATCTGCACTTTCTTTGAGACTGAACAGACCTTCTTTTTTTTATGCTGTAAAACATAAGTGGCAGTGAAACAACGTAATTTAGGAGGTTTAATAAAAACTGGGCCATTACGCAGATACAAAGATGTGACTCAGATGCAAGTTTTTTTTAAGTCGCAGTGGAGGAGAGGTAATGACTCATCCTCATCCAACTACTGTGGGAAAGTCATTCCACCACAGGAAAGGAAGGAGACTGCAAGGCCACTGCAGGGAAAGGGATAAATAATTAGACAATTGCACCAGAGCAGAAAGCGAGGTGTCTAGGTCACGACCTGAAAGTACAAGTTTTGTTTTTAAAGTCAGTATGTATAGCCACGGCCATAAATAGACACAAAGGACAATTCTGACAGCAGCTGTATGGATGAAAAGAAGGAAAAGGTTAGCAGGATGCAGGAGTGGATACAGTGCGATTTGGGAGCTGTGGCAGGCCGAGATGATTGCTGTGATTTGGGTTAGGCAGGAAGGAAGGCATGAATGTGGTGAGGCTGAGAAAAAAAGTGTCATCATTATTGACTGTACTGAAAAGATGGTTGTACACACTCGGTCTTCACCACTTTTTTTTTCAAGCAAGTCTTTTCGACCACAAAGCAGTCATACCAACCCTGCTTTATTGTCTGAGTAATTCTAAATGTGGCATTATATACATTACATAATTTTGAAACTTATAGAATCCAACAGTCTGGTAACCTTCAGATAGGATGCACTTCCGTATCGTTTATACATAGTTTATGATTAAATATCCCGTCAGCAAATATTGCGTCTTCATCGCTGACTGCATCTCAAAAGGCAATATTTAGTGGTAAGAATGAACAGTTCTCTTTGATGGAGGAAAAATGACTAAATGCATTTACCATAGTTCCTGTCTTCTTATGGGAGCATAAGAAGACAGGAAGTGCCATTCGTCATATCTCACACGAATGTTTAAACTTTTCACTTGTTAGGTTTACACTTTAAAAATGAACCAATCACAATGGACACTGAACAGTGACGTTGAAGGGTAGCCTATGTGTTATAAAGTGACACCAAAGGGAAGTGACCAAGCGTCAGCATGTGATGCACTGGGAATGAGACTAGGCCGTCCTTGTTCAAAGAAGTCTAACAGGAATGGCAGGAGGCCCACTAGTGAAGCCTCCATGTAAAAAACATGTACCATTGGACCAGAATACAATATAGTCTTCTTTCAGCTGTGCTACAGTAGATCATCTGTCTCCATTTCATCCTATCCCTAGAATCCTCCTCTCTTCATGTCCTCCTTCACTACATCTATGTCCTTCTCTCTCATTCCCTCCTAACACGCCTTCCCTCTCTTCTCTTCCTTTGTATTTGGCCAACGGAAGCATAGTTTCCACCGGCATCCTGTCAGTCAACTGGAGGCAATCATTGTTAACCCTGGGCCCCATGGTGGGGCCACAAGCCAGTATACTCCTAGTGCCAATCCCAAACCTGGATAAATGGAGAAGGTTGCATTGGAAGGGGCATCTGGAGTAAAAGCTTAGCCTAGTTGAACGTACAGATCATCAATAAATAATAATAATAAAGCAAGTGATTAAAAAGTCTGGGGAGTTATAAGAAAATGAAACCCAGGAATTCACTGTTAATATTTCCAAGACGTGTGACTCCTTGTGGAAGATAGAGCTCTGAAAAGCAATCCCACTAGTCTGAATCTTTCATACAGATTTATACCGACTATTTAATCATGAGAAAAACTTATTCCTAAAAAGATTTTCACCCCGGCCTCTTGTGCTCTTGCTTTGACTCCTTCAAATCAAAACAAAACAGTAAATCTGAAAGCTTCCACTCCAAAACTAGGTTATAAGAGTATAACCACCATGAAATTATCACTTTCATGTAACAGATTTACAGCAAATATGAGCAAACCAAACCGTTTCTTTGTGTTTTGCTTCAAGAGCGATAAATCACCTCTTTAGTTTAAAGACCACATGGGGTATTAAGTTTAAGATATTATTTGATGTACTGTCTTGGTTTGGCTGAGTAATTACCGTAGTAATTACAGTGGACACAATTTTGACACATTTTTAGCCGTGCATCCTTCAGAACTGAAACATTTTAACCAGCGCTTCTATGCAGAGCAGCTCTTTACAGGTCTATGAGCCATCACCCTCACACTCTCACTCACACACAAGAGTGGCTCGAATCATCTGTTTGACACTTGTGATTACATGTGTGAACGTGTGACTTAAAACCCACCTACTGACTGCCAGACATTTTAACCATTTGAACTGATCTTTTCTCACTGTGGCTGTGTAGTGACATGTTGGCTCTCTGTCATGACTTACAGGGACATTTCAAGGGAATAGAGCCATCGTTAATGTCGAAGATTTTTCTTCCCTCGTCTGGCATATCAAAGGTGGGGAAAAAAGACCAACAGAACCAGACAGTAAAATGCATTACCTCGTTCTTGCATTATGACACTTTGACTAATGTGTAGTGGTTTCATTCAAACCAGTTCTGTCCCTAATCATCTCAAGGTATATTCAAAACACCAAGTGCTGTTGCCTCACAGCATGTGTCTTCTGGTTCCCTGAAATGTAAGTTACACCAAAGAAACATCCACACCAGGTAGTTGATGCTGCTTCATGAAAGCTTCCTGGTTAATTCTGTTTAACCAGGAAGCTTCTCTGGTGCTATTTACAATTACGAGCAATTGTTATCGAGTAATTTATGCAACAATTCTTTCAAAGATGCGACCGCACTTTCAGCGTTTGTAATAAATTATTTCATCACCGCCGTGTCCCGCAAACAGACAAAAAAGAGAAGTGTGTGTTTGTTTGTAGCTGCTGTAAAGAGACAGTGCCACACACACACACACACACACACACACACACACACACACACATGCACACAGGCTTCTTTGTGGCTCTGTATGAGTATGTAAATCTCTTTGGTAGGTGTTGCTTCTGCTGGATGATCATAAGGTCCAGATTGTGTATTCAGCCACCACTTTGACCATTATGCATGTTTAAGTATGTGCATATGTGTGTGTGCGTGTGTACACGACAGCCTGTGTGTTTGTGTGTATGTGTGTCACTTTCTCTTTGGCTGTGCTGGCAACACGCTGATGACTCAGCCCATTCAGCACACTAATCCTGTTTCCTCACAAACTGTACTCAGCCCACACTGGGTTTTATTATGCTGTATACATTATGGGCCAATGCCGTCTGATTTTAGGACAGCAAGTCACCATGAGTTGAACATGATGCTTTAATGCCTGTCATTTAACCAAAGGCAATACCACAGAGTGCTGCAGTATAGTGAGGAAGTAGAAAAAGATGCAAGGCTGGATCTAACAGTAAGCTGCACATGCTGCTGGGAGTAACTCAAAGCCGCAATTAATTAAGACTAAACAGCAGGTGAAAATATCCATCACTTTGAATAGTCAGAAGCCCATATCGATATATTTTGGAATTGGGTTACTTTGTGAATATTTAAACAAATGAGCTCAGGGGAGTCGGCTAAACCTGTCCTGTTACCTTAGATCACCAGAACATTAAAAATATTAAAAACAGCTACTTGGTGCCAGCCAGTGCCTATCAGGACAGCCAGAGGAGATGTCTGTCCTGTATCACAATGAGTTTGTAGAGTTGTCCAGCAGTGGAATCAATTCTACTTACGTCGAACATAAACATTACAGTGTTTGCTTAGACAACAAATGACCAAATATAATTCCATCTATTTTTCAACCCTTTAAGCCTAATGTATATATACATCGGTTTTTGAGACTTCTACCTCATCACTGTGATTTTTACCCCCAAAACTAACAAAATAAATTGCACAAGACATTTTTAAGCAATAAATTACAAAAAAAGGTAGACATAGTAAATATCAGATGGGTCAAGAAACACTATTTTCAATTAATTTAATTAGCCAATTAATTCATGGTTCAGGCTTTAAAGGGTTAAGGTTGTCTTAGGTAGTCCTAAAAAAAGAAAAACAGAAAAAAGAAAAGAAAAGATTTTTAGGCTTTTTGAGGTAGTGCTGTACTTCTGGTGACTTGGCTCCACAAGTAAGACAGGCTGCCACTGTTTTTGGCTAGCTGACATTAGGCTTTTCTTAGCCTCAATCTGGGACTTTACAAGAAATACAATCACTTTTAGACACAAATAAATTTGTTATCCAGTTAAATTAATAACACTTATTATAATGTTACAGACGGGCTGGGCTCCTACCTTAAAGTTATCATTTTCTTTATAGTCATTAGCCTTTAGCCGCTACCTCATTGATAGCACACCAGACAGCTTAGGGCTGTCTGGTGTGCATGCAGCATGCACGACACCAAAATTTGTGTTCAAGTAGCCACTACGCGTTACTTGTACTACGTTGTTTTGTGGCCACTCATGGTCTACACACGTAGTGTATGGATAACTAAACATGTTTGATCTGGCAAAGCGCTTGTGCCTGATGCAACCTTCCCAATACCAACACCGCCACTGGGAGTAAACGAGCTTGTGACCACCTGATGCAGCTTTCAGGTAACTGCTAATAGTTAAATGGCTAACACTGACGTATGCACAGGCCAGGTTAATATTTATAATACCTCTTCAGTACTTCAATGTTGCTGAAACTGAAGCTTCATTGACCTTTCCAAGTGTTGCTTAGTGTTGTAAAGGTCAAAGTTCAACTGCTAGTGATGAGACAAAGACGGTAACATTGATATTGACCCATATGGAAAAGATATAAATCTTATAAAGTTTGTATCTGTCTTGTGTGAAACTTGTATGAAAAGCATACAAGAGTGAAAACAGATATAAGATCCCTTGAAAAATTATATAAATGAAACTTGTATGTTTTGGATGCTTACTAAAACAATATATGAAAGTAATTAGAAAGTGGCCTCTTTCATGAGTAAATCATATAAGTTTTTACTATTTCTTTTCCATATGGGGATGCTGCTGTAAACGAGTTTCTAATCGAACAGTAACCTTTAGTTTTGACAACGAGTGAGTAAGGATGCAAATGAGATGTTACTTTTTTTTTTTAAGCAAAAGATAACAATAAGGGTAAAATCCAATCACTGTACAATTCTGTGTGCCTAAATTATGTTTAATTACTTGACAGTGACTTTCAGGAACGTTTCACCTCAAGAAAGACAATCTACTTTCTTCTAAATTCTTCTAACACCTACCAGCAAGGGTACATTACACGCAACATGCTTTAACAAGATGACTTTCCCAAGATGATGCATTTGTTTAAATGATCTAAGAGTCCTAGCTCCTTGCCTGTTTTTACACTGTTTACAGGGTGCTACAGTTTAGTTCAGCTATTCCAATAAAACTCTACAGTCAGTCTCTTTTTAAGCTGATGCGTAAGGGATGTTAAGCATCATCGTCTTCTTAACCATTACAAGTCTGATATAGCTTCTGAAAATTTGAAGGATGACAACCTCTTTGAGTGGAGCAACCAGCTAATATAAAAACATGTCAGAGCACACTGCTTTAATATCTGCTGTATGACTCAAAACATAAATACTCTAAATAGCTCTAGCTGTTCCATCAAATGTGTATGAATCAGTCTTCTTTTTTCTTTTTTTTAATGAATTCTTGGATTTTAAATTTTGTTATATGAATCTGGAAATCATGTCCATTTGGTAGTAAATCCATTAAAAAAACATTTTTAAAAAAGAGTTTAGATTTTCTTTTCTTATCCATTCGTCCCCTTGTTCCAGATGGGAGTAAGTACGGAATGGCCACAATCTTCGTAGACTATAATGGATTAATCCCAGTGGCTCTAATTATCCCCTCACTTTTCCATTAACACCAAAATAAGTATGACATACATGGTACCCTGGAGATTCAACGTAATAACTTTTATCCCCTATTTTTATAACTGTTCTTTTCAACTGTAGTGAACTTTTGTTTAATACTTTGGTTTACGACTAAACAGCTGCAGCACTAGTGACATTTCCACCAGCCCATATTGTTATTTGCATCTAGTTTGCATTAGCAGTAATGCAAACTAACTGCTCAAGTACAAAGGTAAGCATACTAGCTTAAGGTTCGTTCAACAGTGTGTTGAATATATGAAGGTGTAAGGCTTTTAATGGGGTAAAAATGAAACTTTTGGATATTTTTTAGACTGGCTCGGTCAACTAAGAAGGAAAGCAAGGCGAGCAATGTGATGTGAGAAATCACATGACTTTCGCATGTGACAAAAGTGAGGACAGAAGTCAGAGCAGTGAGTAAGCAAGGCAGAGAAAGAGGCGCAGAAAAGGGAGAAAGCTAAGATCAAGCTTTTCCACTATGAACAGAGGTGCAGGTGTGCAGCTTTTTTAAGACTCCTTAAAACACTGATATCCCCTGTGTGTGTGTTACAACTGATTCTAATTTGGAAGAAATCCAGCTTCACTTTAATTAACAATTATCAACCACTTCTTACACCCCAAGTGCTATTTTCAATGCTTAATAGGAATTATACATAGGAGACCTGTGAGATTTTACAAATAAGAAGTGTTATCATCATAAGTGTATGCTTGATGTGTGTGTGAGTATGTGTAGGCTACATTTGTTGTGCGTAGAAAGAGATCCCACAGCACTAACATCGCTCCGAAACTGGCCTCTATAAGATAAAGAAGTGGAAGTACTGAAAGTCAAAGACATAATCCAGCAGATTCTTACTTCATAGACTGAGACTACCTGAAACCCGCTCACTTGGACTTCAGTTAAACAAACAACATTGCGAGATCAACCCCTGTAACACAAGGCACTGCTAAATCAAACGGCATATACAGCAAGACATAACAGTGACTATAATAAGAAATAGATATATCAATAGCTCAATGAATGCATCATTTTTCAGTTTCAGTTGTGTGACGCTGTCGTTGTGTTTCAGCACCTTATCAATATAAAAGAATGAAATATTTATAGTTTCAGGATTCAGTCAATCACTATGAGAAGAGTGTATAGAGTACAACAGGCTGATGCACAATTAAAGCTATTAACAGGCCATTTGTGAACATAAACAGCCGGCCAACATTGTCACCAAAGCAAGCCTTGCCACTTGGCAGCCATCTCTAAACATCTCTGGGTTCTTGTTTGGGTAGTTATGTTGAATCTAATTCAACCTGAATATTTAGAAACAAGTCTACAGTTAGAAAAAATAAGCAGAAATATCAACGTGTGACTTTTGTTGTTGATTATTACATTAACACAATTTTTTAAACAAAACAATGGATGTGTAAATGTGTAAATGATTATCTTTTTTTCTTTTTACATAACAAAGATACGATCATTAGATCAATTCGTGCCTTTAAACACATGTAATGCAGAAAAAATATATTTCAGGCTTAAGAAGTAAAAATGTTTCATTACAATTATTTTTTCATTTTGTTACTTACTTTTGCAAAATAAGGTTTTGTAAAAATGTAAAAATGTTGTATTTTAGTACATATAAACGTGTTTACACCGTATATAAAATATAAGAAATGTACATTTTGGTCATTTTCTTTCTACTACTCTAAAAGAAGGTCTCCCGAAATCTCAGAATATACCAGTGCATGAAATATAACCTTGACTTTCTTTTAAAGTAACATATAAAGAAAAATGTCTAGCACGTGTTAATATGCAGGATATATCTCTGCATTGAAAAATAGACAAATAGTAATAAAATTCTTAGAACAGTGACACCACTGCAACAGGAAGAAATCAATAACCATAAAATGTAATTAAAAAGGCTTAGATTGTTATCAGCTTTATTGGACCTTAGTGTGCTAGTCAAAGAGAGTTATTATCAGTGTTTTAGGCTGCCGTTAGCAGCTTGTAAATTGGTGAGGTAATGCTAAAATTTCATGCTCTACATGCTTGTTTTATGGCTTCAGGTAACTTTTTTGCTCCGAAAGCCTAAATGCTGCCACTGTTCTCACTACACTGACTCAATGTGTTTGCGTGATCGTTATCAGCTTTCATAGATCTTCTTAAATCGATGAAAAAAAATACCATTTTCACAAAGGCCAGATTATATCGGAGTTGGATGATGTGAGTAGATATAAAAGTGGAGTTTGGATGCTGGCAGTTTGGATAGGGGAGGGGTAGCAATGAAAAAAAGGTGAGTTTTCTCTGTGTCAGTGATGCAAACGTAACTCAGAATATACAGCGTATCTTTCTCTCTTACACATGTTTGTGCAGAGTAAAAGGCTCTCCCCGGCAGTGGCAAAAACATCTGTCAAATACCTACTGCAGTGCCTGAAAGGCCTTTTCACGTCAAGTCAGCTTTAATAGATAACCGAAAAACTGAAATTTTCGCTATCGCTTCCACCTCTACATCCAATATTGTCTTTCCCAGCTCCCGACTCGTGTCCTGCTGAACCAAACCCAACACAATCCCTCTCCTGTTTCCCCGTCTTCCACAGGCTCGGTCGATACGTTAGACTTCCACACACGTGCACAGCGAGATAATGCAAATGTTGCTATAAATAGGGACAACAGTGCTGACAGTAGCACTCTCTCAAGTGAGATATCTCGGTGTAATTTTCACCAGCACACGCCGCCACACATAGTCACGCTGGCAAGAAAAATCTACTTGTTTGCTGCGCTTCATCATAGTGATAGTCCTGAAGCAGCATATAAACACTTGAGATGCAAAAGCAAACACAGATATGAGCTATAAGGGGCTCAGAAATAGGACTGCTCCACACAAACCGGATCAATATGCCCTAAACATCTTAAACAAATGTGCAGCCGACTAAACAGCCTGAATCTGCATAATACTCAGGTCTGCTATATGAGAGCCCCTGCGGCTCATGTATAACATACAGGCATTATGCCACACTATGAAACCCTGCGTTATTGTGTGTATGTATCTAACACACAACACATATTTCACGATTCTCTGACAGTTTTTCATAAAATCCACTAAAAGCACAAGAAGACTGTATTTCACATGATAACTCCCCTCTATATAAAGCAACTACAAGCCCGTAAAGCTTACAACCTCAACTTCCAGAGCACAATGGAAGCTGAGGCGAAGACCGATGGGATGGAAAAATAATTGAGATGGATAGAACACAGGAGCGACCCTCATCCTTCATCGCTTTCATCCTCTTTCTCACCTTCCAGCTCTTGATGAATGACACCAGTAAGGTTGGGCTCTTCGCCCCACCAGAAGATCCACAGCTCCTTGGCATCGGGCTTGATTTTGCGTCGCCACACGCACAGCAGGTTGGACTGCACGCAGCGCATGAAGCTGCGCAGAACCGGGTCGTCCTGGGCCGGGGCGGAGATCACGGGCCCGTACTCCCCGCCGCTGGAGAACCTGTAGCAACGCCATTTAATGCCCGTCAACTCCGCCTGGAAGAGAAGAGCAATTAAAAGAACCTTAAATCTTGTATTTGTAATGCATTGTTAATACTTACAGTAAATAATAGAGTAATTTCCCCGTGGCTTCAGTGCAAACACAGTTAAATGCAATGTAAAATAATTAGTTCATTTATGAGTTAATTTAGCAAGTAATCTTTTTAACAATTCTTTAATCATTTCACTTTTTTTTCTCTTGTTCTCTGGTGCGAGCCTCACCAAAGCGAGCGGATTTGCCGTTTCACGCTTTTTTTTATACTTCTGCATTGAATATTTTTGCATTTCAGGCCAGACATTACAGGATGCTGTCTTGGCTTCAGTTAAAAAGCGACGGTTGGTTTTCTTCTTTTCTATTTTTGACACCGATATGAGTTTATATCAGGAGGAAAATTAACAATCTTGCAGTGTGTTGCACAGAGAGCAATCTACTGCTTGACAACAACAAAACCAAGAAACTGATTGTTCCATGATTGAAAAAAAAAAAAAAAAGGAGGCAAAGACATACACGCACACAGCAGCAGAGCTGAGCTGGAGCATGTGAACGCTTCTAGATTCCTGGGAATCGTTAGGACACCGACATGACACATTTACACCCTTGGAAATGAATGTTCTTCCTAAATCACGCACAAGAAAAAGTCATTTGGAAACATCACAAACTTTGATAGGTTGTGCACAGCCCAGGATGGGAAGGCTCTGCTGCATGTGATTAAAAATGCTCATAATATCATAGGTACCGATCTAGCGAACATCAGCGATATGCTAAATGACAATGCCCAACCCAGCCGCAGCCTGTTCACCCTGCTGCCATCTGGCAAGCGATACAGATGTATCCACTTCCGTGCCACAGAAAGTAGTTTCTTTCCCCGGGCTGAGAGATTACTGATTTCATCCTCCACACTTCAGCACAGATAATAGCTTTACTTTTCATGACTAAATTATTTATTCATTCTTTTTCATTTACCTTTTGTTTTGTTTTGTGTTTTGTCGGCTGCATAAATGAACTACAGTTGAACGTCTTGCAGAACGATGATTAAAATGATCCTGAGTTTAATAAATATCTTTTTTTAATCATTTATTAACTAATAGTTAATGTGCAATACTGTTGTAGTGAGGATTTCTAAAAACATCAGCTTCTAAATAAACCATTATTATATAGAAGATGAATTAAAACGAGCATTATGGATGAACCCATTAGGTGTGATTTTTAACAGTGACCATATAAATGGTGTTATCACATCAGACATTGCTGATTTAGTCAATATCTGCCCAATATATGTCCCGTCCATTCATTTTCTATTTTCGCCGGCTTCCTGTTTACACGGCTATGATCGTTGCGTAAACAGTTAAAATTATTTAACGTGTCCCTGTTGTGTTGTTGTAACCTTATTTAATCGATGCTTTCACTCGCCGCTCTCGCCGCTGCTGGTGCTGCTGTAAAGATAGCATAAAGAGTGTGTAACTACTGCAGAGAGACGAGCTGGAGAGTGACAGGGAGACGTAAAGGATGGCCTTGAGTGAAATGCATGAATGAACTACTGCAGGAGTGGCGGCACTGAAATGCAGGCCAAGCCAAAAGCGAGAGAGACATGAAAAGAGGAAACAAGTGTCAGGTTCAATGGCTGGAATCTGGCCCAGCACTTGACATCTTCTCCATTTAGCCTAATGAGATAAAGGGTGTTTCTGTCGCCTGCTGCAGACTTGCAACTTTGGAAACGTCTCCTCCATCAAAGCCTGACAGGAGACATAATCCTGTCATAATGCTGATTTTTTTTTTTTTTAGGAGAACACACATAGTGTGGGTAAAGAAACCAAAACACACAAATGTCAGTGATCCTGTGATGATCACGTGTGCTCCGGAAACTATATTCTGATCTTTGTTTGTGTTTTCGTGTTTGCATTCGAGCATGAATGAGCAGAGTGCACAAAGGCATTGTTGAACAGGACAGAGATTTGGCAGGCAGAGGGAAAATCTCTGAGTGTGCTGCGCTGCCCTCCTCTCCTCCCCTGTGTTCACCCAGCTGTGAGGATCATGTTTGGCACACTGGCCCAGGCACCAAGCCATCCAAGGCCAACGAAGGGAAGAAAAATACTGACCCACTTTAACGCAGACACAGGTAGAAAAGAGCAGCTCAAAGGAAATTAAAGCCCGCGGTGTCTTTGAGTGGGTGAAGAAAAGCAGGCTCTACGGTTGTGATGATTGTAAAAAGAGGGGACAAGGAGGCTTATAGAAATGTTAAGTGTGTTTGCAAACTGGCGACTACTCTCTGCACCCAAATAAGAAGCTAAAAAGAGAAAGCAAGGACTCTGAGGAAGGGTCTGTATATGCTCAAGTATTCCTAACGAACATATCCACATTACCTACTGGCAGACGTCCTAAATTGTGAGCGTACAATAAAGTATGCATTTGGCACGCAGGAACATCCTCGCAGCAAAACGAACCCATAATTACGAGCGCGTCCCTTCTATAACGACAGCGCGTGTAATAGAAGATATAAACATTGGCGCTGTGATAAGCCGAGCCCTAAAATTAGCCGTGACAAGGTCAAAGATGCTGTTTGTCCCAAAGCAAAGAGGAAGACATCTGCTTGCACTGCCTCGTCACTCCCAGTCAATGTCAAAAGTTCCTCCACTGTTTGGCACAGCTGTCTGCTGCTTCTACTGAATCAGGAGCTCTGAGATGATGGAAGCAAAGTTGTCAGAATATATATTTACAATGGCGGCATACCAGCGAAACGCACGCTCCCGTGAACGGATTCTTCAAACGGCCCCCTTCAGACATGCTCCGCTTAGAAGTCTGCACAGCAATTTATAGCAAAAGTTGGAAGAAGTCACCTTAATTTCTGCCAGTATAATTCTAATCAACTCAAGGCGCTTTAGATTTTAAGGTAAAGAGCCAACAATAACACAGAGAAACCCCCAACAATCAGACAAAACCCAATCTGTGTGGAGAAGGCTTAGGTTTTATCAAATAATGAGCTTTTTTGGTTTGTTTTTTGTCTTTTTGGGCCAGAGTGCGCTGTCAAAAGGTGCTGTGTGCTTCTTGGCCATGTGGCAAGTGCTGCTGAACTCCTGTGGAGGATTAGCTGTGGCACAGTTGAAGGAAGGGGGAACAGAGCTGCGCTCACACGCTGGCGGGCACATCCAAACACATGCCTGCACACAAACACTGGCATGCACACACACCGCAGCTGTGATGATGTGCAGACCAGAAGTGCTCGAAATAAAAAAAATTAGAAAAAGAAATCACTGGCGTGCATCGGGAGGCGGACATATTTTCCGACTGATGTCCAGTTATTTTTCAGACGTGACAGCTAAGATCTGCTCATCTATCTGTCTGTGCGCGCGTGTGTGTTTTCGTTCATTTATCGGCTACGTGCGCGTTCGTCAATACTGTGTCCGTGTTTTTCTTTAATATATGAGTTGTACACGGAGGCAGTGATAGCTACACTCTTGCTGGATGATAATGATCTCTCAGCACTCTTCACCTTCACTATCAGACCTCCGAAATCAGTAGCAGTGCTAACAAACAGCTAATTCTCATATTTGTATGAATAAATTACCACTTGTAACACATAAGAGAAAATCTGTCAAGCATGTGAATTCAACTGATATCACAACTGAGTCTGGAGACAAAGAGCGGAGCTATTATTTGCTACTCCACTGACAAATCAGTGTTGCTGAAGAAAATCCAGTCACAAAGGACAAAAAAAAAACCGGTTATTTGACTCATTTAAGTATAATTCTGTCATCGCCGCTCTTTAAAGGAATGGGGGGGTTAAGTTCCTGAAGTGCACACCAAATCAGAGAATGGATTTCAACAACAACAATGTGCTGTATGAGTAGAGCAATTTTGGTGCTAAATGAGGCAAAACTGTAAAAACATGTTATAAAAGAACGGATTACCCAATTGGGATTCGACTCTCATCAATCTGAGAGAAATTAACTAGGACAAAAATGTCCTTTTGTGCCGTCGGCGCACTTGGTTCGACTGTCAGTCTGCAAGCCGGCAAAAAGAGCACAGCAAATGTGTATTTGAAAGCAGCAAATTCCTCATCACCCTTCCGAGTAGAAAAGAGCAAATCAAAGATTATTCCAGGCTGCAGTCTCTGTCTATTTTAAACACTACCACGGGGAGGGGAAAAAGGCAAAGGGGTCAAGAAAAAAGATGGGAAGATTTTGTTTCACTGTCAATAAAACCCTGCACTCCTCCGAGCCCCTTGTTCTCCAGGTTAGCTGGTTCATTTCTGATTGAATGCAGGACCAAAAACAAAAGCTTTTCCTTCAATTGCTAAGACGGACCAAAGCCTTGACCTTACTCTCACCTCTATTATCTTCCTCGTCTTCACTCTCCCGCTCATCTCTCAGCACTTTCTCACCTCCACAGATGCCTATGTAATACATCCCGGCAGGTGTGTCTCATACTTTTTCTCTTTGCCTTTTTTTTAAATTTATTTATCTTTTTATGTGTTTTTTGTTGGGTTTTTTTATTTGTCTAGAAAACACAGCTTTAGCTTTAGCTATAGCTGCTTTAAAATCTTCCCACCATTCGCACAATAGGATTGATTCAGTCTTTTATCTTTGAAAGGTGGTGTCGGACAGAAATCCAAACTTTAAAGCTGAGAGTTTAAAAGGTATTTCCTGGAGGGAAAAAAAAAAAAAGGGGGGGGGGGGGGGGAAGCTCAGAATAACAGAATCTGTCTCCAAACCAGAGGTCAGCCTCAGTACACCAGTCCCGCGCTTGTAATCACAAAAATATGGAAGTCAGTGCATTAATCTTTAGCGCACTGTGCTTGAACACAACATAACTTAAAGAGGAAAATAGAGAGAGAGAAGTGGATCCCATTTCTAGAGATGTTTGTCATACTGCAGCTCAAACAAACTGGAACTCGTGTGCATATGCTGTTTAAAGCCCGGGAGCTTTACAATGAACAGGAAACATTCATTACTCAGATGGCAAAGCTGAGAGGAAAACACACTTGACATAGACTTTTCAGGAACGTCTCCGCAGTCTGAAAATATTTTCACTCCCCTCATTTTTCTCTTGAAAACTTGCAGACCTTCTGAATGGACCTCTTGAACTCCCCGAGTAGTACTTTGATGCAGGAAAACACACACACACACACACTCCTTTGGCCCAACCCTAGAAAAAGAAAGAGCCGTGTACTGACAAAGCATTCAGACATGACTGCGGAGCACTTCCTTTCACTTTCAGGACAAACGACTGCCGTGAAAAGCCATAGCACATAAAGCCGCAGAAGACAGAAGAGATCTTTGAAAACACGCGTTTACACCGAAAGTTAAGAGGAAATATATTTAGTCTTGGTCGACTAAATATATTTGGCAAATGCCTGAGCTTCTAACAGGAACGCAGCCGATGTGATCATCTGAGAGGATAAGCGCCTAATACTCTACCAAAGCTGACAGAAAGCACACAGAGAATGTCGTCTGAGAGAGACGCCACTTCTTTAGGAATCTCAGCGCAAGAGCCGGCTGACAAAGGAGCCACTTTAGGCGATTGAGAGACAGCTTGGCTCAGCAGTTTTACCTACTCTGGCACATGCCGAACACTTAGTCTGTCTTAGAGTGGCATAGCTTTCTCATCAATGTCAAATCTGATTAGCCGCTTGCCAAGCTGCCAATATTTGGGGTGTGTTCAGATCGCTTGTGATGCCCGTGAGTCTTTAGATAAGACTTGTTGTCTTTATCAGACAAACACAACAGCATCCATCTCCCTTTGATTCAATGTCAGAGGACTTTATTTGCTCTCTGAAAATGAGTCCTCGCCGCTTTAAGTCAAGTGTCTTTTGATTGGCTGCCTCTTGCAAGCAGAAGGTTTGATGAGCAGGTGGGCAGGACTTCTGCGCCTGAGATGATCGCAAGCATATCTGCCCTCACTGACATCACACAGTAGAAAAAAGTAGGAAGAAACATACGCTGTATACGAATAAGAAGCAGTGGATTTTGGGTAATCTGGGTATTCTGGGTAAAGCCGTGCGTGTCCCGTTATTTGGTAGGTGTGGGTCAAGACAGTGTTTGGTTGTTTCAGGACCAGTGATGAACTAGAATCCTCTCCTAGGTGTGTGTAAACCGCTAGCTCTGTATCAGCTGGGACAGACTGTCGCATTCCCACAACACTAAGTTAGATAAGCTCTTAAGAAAACACACATAATGGCGTTACATGTCAAATGTGAGATTATTTCACATCGTTTCTTACATATTGTACTTAGGAGTATAAAGATTTTCATGAATGGTACTTGCAATAATTGGACTTTGGTTTTGTTTTCTTGACATGACAGAAATTAGCTGTGCATGCAGAATAAAATTAAGAAACTCCATCTATGGAAATCCCCTTTAATATTTACACGTATTAATTCCCCTCATAGTCATTTTTATGGCATGTGGCTGTCACATTCAGGCCAATGTGAACGAGATCACATCCTCTTATTCTCTTAGAACTGAAAGCATTCACGTTAAAAGCATGCAACTGGGAACGCACTGGATACGTTTGTGAAGGAGCTAAATGAAACAAAATGTAATTTTTTTTCCTTGGTTAGCCTCAAAATCAATCTTCAAATCAAGAAAGCTTTAATCTGGGGCATTATTGACAGCTACACAGTAGTTTTCCCTGCTTCGGTTCTCTCCACTTTCACAGCTCTCTTTCTCCACATGCTGCCTGGTTCTCTTCCCTTACATCGTCGGATAAAGAAATAGGTTGCCACTTCTCTGCTGTTCTGCTTGCAGAATGAAATCAGATTCCAATTTTTTTTGTGCGGCCTGATGAGAAAGGTCAATTACTGATCTGTTTGGCTATGCTGACGTAGTAGCTGCCATTCTTTTAGTATTTTCAGCAAAGTAACTGCTCAGTGATTGCTGCAGCATTGAGCCACACTTGGTTCTACAGTAGATGTCACAATTTTAAAAAAGGAAGTGAAATCTTACAACTTTAATGGCAGTTTTTTTTTTTTTGCGTGTGTGTTTGTTTGTTTATCGCTTCAGCGCTGAAATGCTGAAGCAGTCCAACGGAAAATCAAGTGCGGAAATTAAATATGAACAAAGACAACGTGAGCTCTGAGGCTGCGATTGCTAAGTCAACACCGAGAAGGCACCAGTTAGAGGAGCCAGTGGCAAAAATCAGAACAGGCAACGACTCCCCCTTCATCAATTAACCCGCTGAAATCAAATTAACCCACAAGGAGTCGCGCTCCCTTCTGGCATTTTACAACACAAATGAAGAGCGATGCACATTACTGCACTTGCGAGGAAGCGAGAGCGACACCAAAGCGCCAAACAGGTGTAGAAAAAAGGCCTCTGGGACACTAAACAGATGCCTTTCCTCTGCCTTCTGCCACCACCTTTACAAGCCCCTGCAAAACAAGGGACCGTCATTTGATCTGTGCTCTGCTGCAGCATCCAGCCCTGGGAGGTGAGCAAGCCAAGCGACCTAATTAGAGCAGTGAGAGTCCCCAGGGCTGAGTGACGGATAGACCTGCCAATCACGCCGCGGAAAGCCTCCATCAAACCCTGACTTCTCACCTGACACAAAGAGAAGTAGGAGGTAGGAGGAGCAGCGGCGGAAGACCAACAAAGACAGCTGGACACTGCATACAGTAGTGAAGCCACATCTGAAAGACAAGATCCCCTGCCATTTGCAAAATGAAACAACACAAGCTGCAGCATTAGGCTGCTTTCAAAGCATTAAGGGACAGACTAAAGCAGCGGTCCAGTCCGACTGAATTATTAAGGTGCAAATAAATAAACCAGCCCCTGCTTTACTAGTGTCTCTGGTGTAACTTAATTAACTGTGACAAGCCACGGGGAGGGAGAAATGAGCAAAAGACACAAAAGACAGAAAAACGGAGAATCACAAGAGGAAGAGAGAGAAGTAAAAACAGTTGCTAGGCAACATACAACATCTGTAGGAATTCAGCAAGATATTCAAGTTTGGAGATTTCTGTCTCCAGGGTTACAGTGAAAATATAACATTACAGTACTGTAAAAATCTCAAAATCACAGAGCCGCATGCTGCACGACCCTCCTGAGCACAGCTACACCTCCCAACACTTCATAACAACCACCGTTAATAAATGCTAAATTGATCATTAATTAGTTTTTTAATTTACTGTTAATTACATTTTTGTTAATAGTTATTTCCTGTTAATATGCAATAAAGTATTTACAATATTAGATATTATTAAGCTCAAACTGACATTTATGGCAGTTTGTTTAGGAGTGTGTGGGGGTTATATGGCACATATACAGAATACAGTGATATGCCACCAAGGGAGTCTAATACATGACGCTGGATCTCAGACCAGTCTCACTATTGCTGGGACAGTTGTGTCACAGCTGCAACACCAAAGGCCGCCTTGTGTGGATCTTTGGGACGCCAGTGGCTTTGACAAAACAGCGGTTTGACACCCTGGGAATGAGCTAGGCTCGCTAGTGACTAATGACATCTTTATTTTAATATGAGCAAAGCTATCTGCTAATCATTAACAACTAATTAGAAATTTGTTGTTCATTAAAAATAATATAAAATAAACTGTTTGTTGGCACATTTCAGCACAGTGGAAATGTTAGTCTTTTATCAGATATGATACAAGACATATTATAGGACAGTTCAGTCAAATTAGTCGAATAAATGAATGCCAAAGTCTCAGATTTTATATTGATAATAATAATTAGCAAGTATTATTGCTCATCATATCACTATTTACAGCTAAATGTTATTTACAATTTCATTAACGCTGAACTTACAATAGATTAAGAATATTTGTTAGAAATTATAGCATTACTCCCCCCTCCCCGCCCCATACAGCTGGAATTCATGAGCTCCGATGTGACTGAACATTACCGTTGTACAGGATTACACACTGAGTTTTTGTGCAGCAAGAATGACTTAAATTGTATTAAAAAAAAAATTACTCAGTGCAGTAATTGTACAATTAGCACTGCATGGAGGCTTTTTGAAATGCCTACAAGTAGTTAATAGTCTGATTGTTCCTGAAATTGGGCAAATGGAGCATAAGCAGTATGAAAAATATCTAATTTGGCTTGTAATTTCCTGCATTGATTTTTTTCCCCCCCCCACAGGGATACCGTTTCAGATAAAAAGACAGCCCTCCATAAGTCAACATGACTTTTCAGTTGTTTCATCACACAGCAGATAAACAGAATATAAGGAAGGAACCTGAAAAGCACGAAACTGCATGTAGGTGAGTGGGTGGAGGGCTAAGGCATTGCCAGGCCATTAGTATCTCAGTAGGTCACACCTGAACAGGTTCCAACCTGCAACTCACCCGACTGCTGTCTGTAATCCATTGTTTTGCTTACTAAGTGGGCGTGGTAGCCAATCAGAGCTTTTACACTAAAAGTCCTCTGCACTCACACAATCTTATGTAATCCCACTCAAGTCCTCCTCTTGCATCCATTCACTCTTTACAACCCGATACAACAACAACATGGCATGAACGCTTTCAGCCCCGTGTCTTCACACTCACTCAGTCCTGTCTGGTAAATATTCCAGCAAACCTCTTTGTGCGTCGCTATTACGCTGCAATGTCCATTTATTCCATAAAGCAAGCCAGGACTGAAATTGAGCTGTACAAATTTTCATTAGCATTTGAAAAATCATGAGTGTCTGCCTAATTCAAGATGAGAGAGAGCGCGCCGTTTGGCAGAGCAGTGAGAATCAATGCACAAACGGTCGTGAATCAACAGTCTGCACATAATGTGTTTGTTCTCATCAAGTACCCGTCTGATTGGTCGCAGATAATCTCTCAATGGAACATGAACACACGATAATTAGAATTTGCAACAGCGCGGCAGACAACATTAATGTTTTCTCTCTCCCCTCTTGTTTTGCAGCTCTATGAGAAACCCTTTAACCTAAGTGCGCTCTAACAGCAATTGAATCCCAGCCAGCCATGATATTGGCAAAGCTGTCTGGCTTGCAGAAAATATTTGCCCAGTTACAAGCAGGGCAATATCTCCCTTAAAAGAAATTCTCTTTGTCAATTGGCCTGCAGTCAGGTGGAGAGACAGCAAACAGATCTCCCCGAGGAAAGCCCAGCACGCCTGTGTGATGCTACATGAGACCTGCGGCATCATAAAACAAAAGTTTGACTGGTTTCTGGAATATGTCTAACAATTAGGTACCATCCTTTGGAATTTGTGTTGAATCCAGATGTGGAGGAGCAAAGTGAAATTCATGTGTAGCGGAAAACAGCAGAAGTAGGTGGAAATGTGACTCTGCTGGGGATATCTTTATTTTTTTTAGATAACAAATAACAACTGAATTGATGGAAACTGCATTTACTTGGGATCTATAATTAACTACAACGTCAACTTGTTTTAGGAAAGTATGCATGGCTCCTTATTTTCTAAATATTTTCATAAAACATTTAAATCATGGCTTTAATGTATATCAAGAGCTGTTTTGCATCATCCAAGTTACAACCTCCAGGGCTGAAAAATGAAGCCAACGCTGAAGTGCCAAAAACTGCAGTGCCTCCAATGTCCATTTGTGGTTGGCTCCAAAAGCAAGTCAGTCCCCACAGACCCTCATGTTAAAATGTCCAACCTTACAATAGAGTTAAACGTCTTTATAGCATGGTAAAATACAGCTTTGGTTTTTATAGCTACTTTCCCCTTCATAACAGCTGCATGAAACTGATTTTTATTTATAACTGGCCCATTTAAATTTCATTACGGCTGAAATATATGCATTACTAGAGGTGGGACCACTCTGAGTGGCAGGTAGAATAAGTCTGAACTACAACTCACAGCTGTCTTTGTGCTCTTTTGTACTTTTTGGATTATTTTTAATGTCATTATCATACAAATAATATAACCTAATACACAGTATCCATTTAGTCTAAATTGTATACATATATATATATATATATATATATATATCTTCTGTGAATAAAATGTTTTCTTGTGCAAAGCTAAGAAAATGTTGTACTTTTTATCCCAGTATGACAAGAAAATGGCAAAAGCAACACTAAACAATGATGTTTTCAATACACATTTCTCTAAAAGTCTATCAGCCTGTTCGCCAACCACCTACCAAACTTTCCAGCTGTCACGGGCAGCTGATGGCACCAGCTACTGCCCATTCCTGCCAATCCTCCTTCCCCTCTCAGACTTCTGTCGCCCTACACACATGCAGGAGCACCAGCGGGCGCTAAGAATAGAACACAGCTGGCACTGCTGGGTTTACATATTTCACACTCAAGCCACCGTGCTCCAAAATACTCCTGCACCATCCTGTCCCATATCCAGCTCTGGGACCGGCGGCGCTTCCTTCCCTCCCTTCCCGCCCACTCTGCCTTTGAACCGTTCTTCACCTCTGCGGCAGGTCCCTGACAAGCCCTCTGCTCAGATAAGATCCATGACTACGCTCGAGAGTATTTACGAGAAAAGGGATGTGTAGTGAAAACAGAAGTACGAGCTAGGCGATTCCCGTCTTCCTGTTTTCGACTCGTACTCTATCCTATTTCTGTAACTACTACACTGCTCATTCACAACTTATTTGAGTGCAGCATGTGTTTCTGACACAGAGCATGCCCTGTCCAGGCAGACAGGTGGGCCACTGCTTGAACAAGACCTATTGCCATGACAAAGGATTCCCTCTGCGGCAGCGATGGCAGATTAGTGGGAGGTGTTGCACAGAGGCTAGGTGAAGCCAGCGCTACCTGTGTGAACTACAAGCGAGCAGCCTGGAATGATCACTCCTTAATGCTGTCCTGGCTTCAGTGTCACCCTTAAAAATCTTTGTATAAAAAAGCCGCAGCGCATTTATTTAAACAATGCCGGCATCTGATATCGAATGCCTAGATTAAGGTTTGTTTACTCATCATTTCATCTGACAGATCCTGATTTTGTAATCATCTTTTTCTTATTTATATACACATAGATTTGAAAGATGCTAAATTTATACTGACAACTGTATGTGTAGACAAGCCTGGAATGACTTAATCCCTTGTGCTATACACTTGCATTATTCTATAACAAAACACACCAGTGAGCAGTTTCTTCCTCCGCTTTTATAATGTTCACCAATGGGGTGTCTTCCATTAAAAACACACAATTCAACAGCTTAATGTAGTCTTAACCAAGTTTAACACTACATATGTTGTAGCTAATGCTTCTTAAAAAAATTTCCTTTACCTTTTCTTGCTTATTGGCTAATTTATTCTTTAAAAAACGCTTGTGTTTACACAAGGAAACAAGTCATTCTGCGTGCTATCACTGCATGTCTTTAGCTACAGTTTGAAAAATTGTTACTAAAGACTGGTTTATGGCTAGACTCCCATGATTTTGGCGGGTAAATAACTGTGACTGAGACGTGCACTGAGCAGGCCATTTACAGCAGAAGAGCAAACAGCATCATGGTGACACTACATCTAAGCTATTACTCACATACTCCTGCTACTTTTGTATGTTTTGCTACTTATTAGATGTAGGGGGAACCTGATGCAGCATAGTTTCACGTAGTGATAGCGTATCGATACAGGACAGACAATCCCAAAATACTCTGGGAATTCGATGAATAAGAGGGATAACCTCATGTACCACAATCCTGAGATAATGTTAGCCAAGGAAACCGAAAAAACATCCAACACCAGCACAATCACTCACACTTTTGATCATAAGGCAATTGGTACGTGTCACCTGGTAGGAGGCAACCTTTCTGCAAACAGTTGCAGTCTGACTTGGACTGACTGCAACCGCTCTCAGCGAGATTGTCGAAGGTTTGCAAATAGTTGCAAGTAGTTTATAAATACAGACTGCAGGCATGTTGCCCTCAGTCTGAATGAATCTTTGTCAATGAGCAGAATTCAAGGGGACTCGACTCAATTGGCTGCCAGCTGGTTGTATTCTGGTTATGTTACTATAGAACAGGAATGTTGCTGAGTGCAATTGTAATCGTTAATAGTGAATTTCTACACAGACAGCAACGGACATGTGATTTTTGACATCACAATTAAAGTTATCACAGTTAATTGCTCTATCATCAGAAACAGATTGAATGTAACTGCCAACTTATTGTTTAGTCTGAATTTTTTATTCATTTATAGCAGGTTCCAGTGACAGCGTTGGTATGGTAAATGGTAAATGGCCGGTATTTGTATAGTGCTTTACTAGTCCCTAAGGACCCCAAAGCGCTTTACACGTCCAGTCATCCACTCATTCACATACACATTCACACACTGGTGATAACAAGCTACATTGTAGCCACAGCCACCCTGGGGCGCACTGACAGAGGCAAGGCTGCTGGACACCGGCGCCACCGGGCCCTCTAACCACCACCAGTAGGCAACGGGTGAAGTGTCTCGCCCAAGGACACAACGACCGAGACTGTCCAAGGCGGGGCTCGAACTGGCAACCTTCCGATTACTCGCAACTCTTGAGCCACGATCGCCCTGATGCTTGACAATCTAATCTCATTTTGCAGCAAGAGAAAAACTGAAGTGACATAACTATCTTTTTGGTAAAACCAATACTGACAAAGTTTAACTCACAGTTTTTCATCCTGCAATCAGCGAGTTAACTGTCTTACTACAACAGGCAGCCAAGTGGAAAGGCATGCGGCAGACTGAGCTCAGCCGCAGGCTGCTGCTGAGAACCACAACAACATATGGGTCCTGGGTGCTTTTGTTAGGTGATCATAATTAGCAGTTTAAATAAAAAATGATAAATCTCTGAATATCTCAAAATGTTAAAAATATCTATCGTATTGAGAGGACCGACAATCTACTACTAGTAATATACGTGACATTATTTGCTAATAATTATTTATTTTTAGAGGTCGTTATGGTAGAAACAAACAAACAACCTATATATATATATTAAACAGCTATACATTTTTCATTCTCAGAGTGTACCAAATACCAAAAACAGTAGTCTTGCTGTATAGTTCCAACACACAATTCAAATGATGCCCAGTTTAACAATTTCTTGGCTCAGCAGACCACGACATACACACTATCCAACCACCAGCTCTTTTTCATCCCTAAGCAACCTTGCAATATTCTCTACCATTAATAACAAGCAGACGCAAACAGCTTAAATTAAAAAGGCACTGCTCCTGATTACCTGCTTCTTCTTACAAGCCATGGCCGCTCACCTGCCATAAATCAAGACGCCGCTGTTAATGCTATTCCCTCAGCCTCATCTCTTAGCATTTTTATGTCCACGCCAGACAGTAGCATCATCATTATACAAGCAAGATCTCTATTGGAATACAGTTTGGCTAATGAGCACCTTTTAGTTGATCACATTAGACCTCTACTTGAGGACACTTAATTACCAGTGTTACACTCCACGTGCCTCTGTCGAGGGGGACAGGAGAAGTCCTTTAATTAAGGTCTCTCCATTCCACATATGTTTGCACAAGCCCGGGATGTAGGATACATTCACACCCCGGATGAAGGCGACGAGGTGCATGGTGTGTACGCGCACGCAAGAGTGGGAGGACTTTAGTGTGCCCGTGCACTTTTGCGATACATATGTTTGAGTGTGGGAATGTGGGTGTTTATTTTTCTTAACCCACCCCCACCACCACCTCTCTTTTTGTGTTGCTGCTTGTGTTTGTGAAAGCATCTCCGGGTGTGTTTGTCTGCCTGTGTGTATAATATGACGGGTGTTTGAAGTTTTCCTCCAGAGTCTGCATGGTTTACAGTGTGCCCAGTGCAAACACACACACACACACACACAGGCTTCCTGTGTTGTGAGGCTCTTAACTGTCTCCTCCTTGCGTTTCATATTCAGGCTGGGACTCAGTCTTACAAGAACCTGCCCAGTCCACAGAAAGATGACTGTTCCCTCTCTCTCTCTCTCTCTCTCTCTCTCTCTCACTCACTCTCTTTCCCATTACATTCTCCCTCTTTAATTTTCTCTCGTGCTCTGTCTCACTCTTTCACTCTCAGTTTCTCGCTCAAATAGGCTGAGGCTAGCAGTCAGGAAATGCACATCAGTCATAATACTTTCCTAAAATGAAAACAGATTCTGCTTCAGTCCATCAGCCTCTCCCTCTCTCTCTGCTCACTCCTTTAGCCCAAAACATTCCTGTTTCTCCTCTTCTCCCTTTCCTCCACCCTTCCCTGTTTCAGTGCCACTTCGACTTAGCTCACCATGTCACCTCTTTTTCCTTTCTTTTTTTTTCTTTTTTTTTTGCCTCCCACCTAAAAGGTTCTTGTTTGCTTTCTGTCACAGATGGATGATCTCCAGCACACAAGACAGTTGTTTTGTGGGTTGTGTGATTGCAGCAATCTCAAGAATCTGACACGGGCCACACGGAGCTCATGACAGTAATCCTACCGTGCCCCCATGAAGTTCCCACATTATGGGAGCTTATGCTTCCTAAGGTACCCTTGTTTTTTTAATGGTGCGGGTTGCAATAACAGTAAGCAAGTCGGTGTGAGCGACAAGGTTAATGCATGCTGGAATGCTGTTTAACAGGCTGTCAGAGCAGGAGCGCCCAGTGATTAGCCACTAGAACACAACCTAGAGGGAAAGATAAAAAAACACAAACATCCCACCTCAGAGTCAGTTTTATTGTCATGAAAAAGAAAAAAAACCTGATGCTGCCTTCGACTGATTCATAAAATCAGAAGAATAGGAGTAGCTGGTTCATCTAATCTACAAAGCAATAGTAACTAAGCTTCCACTCTACCTTTGTAGCTTTGTAACAGTTACCAGCTACTTTCCTCTAAATGGTTGTTTCCTGATGTGCTTATAGTTCAGACAGAAAGACCTCATCTCCATCATGCCTGCATCTAGTGGTGAGTTTAAAAGCATCATAAGGAATGAATGCACTGCAGGAGACCTGTGCATGTTAAATGTTATGAGTATTTATATATTCTACATTATGCTGTAGATCTTGTATTTTAAGTTGTATTTGTAGCTTTCTTTTTTTTAACATATTATATTTATTATATTGTGATTGATTACCTTGGCCAAGTCTCCCTTGTAAAACAGATCTGAGCTCATTGGGACTTCCTGGTTAAATAAAGGTAATAATTACTCTCCTTGTTGATCAATATTCCATCCACTAATCAATAACCGTTTCTGCATTAAAGCGACGCCTGCAGGAAACAATAAGCGTGAATATGCTGAAGTTTTTGTTTGCTGATTCATTTCATCCCCTTCGGGTGATATTAACAGCACCTCAACCTCCACCTCTGCCGCATTTTGTCACATGAGCATCAAAATGCAACTCTTCATTGCTGTCTCTTTGTCTCCATCATCCCCTCTAATCAGGATACTCGGTGTCTCATTAGTGTTTTGTCCCGTCTTGGAACTGCATGAGTCCTGCCAGTGAGCAACCACTTAGGCACCAGCCAGTCATAAATATTCTAAACAAGTCAGCTGATGGATGGTGTCTTTCTCCCTGCGTTTGAAAGGGATGTTCACGATGGCCAATAATGCCACAGCGAGTGAATGCAAGCTCTCTCCCCCGACACACACCCACGCACACACAAGGGAATATCCGCGAATGACACGGTGACAGAGAGGCAATCGATGTTTTCTTTTCTGACAGGCTGACTTCTAGCGTAATGCCAGTGTTTCTGTGCAACTGCAATCCAAACAAGCGTCTCAAATAGCTCGAAATCCCCCCCTTTGTTCCAGTTACAGACACCAATATTACTCAAGTACACAAGAAAGAAGAAGTGATGATTCATTTTGACTTTCTGTGCTAACTACAAAGTCTATTCTTCCCCTATCTCCTGTTTTGTGTCGTGCTTTTTAAATCATGTGACATGTGCCCCTATAACTTCAGTATGTAGTGTAACAGGGTCCCAACTGCTGTTGCAGTTCGACAACCTGCATGATCACCTAAAGAAAAGCCCCCAGGACCCATATGTTGTTGTGGTTCTCAGCGGCAGCCTGCGCCTGAGCTCAGTCTACCGCATGCCTTTCCACTTGGCTGCCTGTTGTAGTAAGACAGTTAACTCGCTGATTGCAGGATGAAAAACTGTGAAAGCACCGCCGCTCGGTTCTCTTCCACCCTCTGCAAAAATGCTGCTGCCTGGAGAGTCAAAAACACCTTGTTTTCAGTGTGAAAGTGCTGCTTCCGTTGTGTGCCTAATACATGATGCTGCCTGTCAAGATCTCTCTTGCTTTGAAAAAAAATTCTCTTGTGAGACAATTATTCCACTAATTCTCATTCGCAGATCTTCTTCTTTTTCCAATTTATGAGATAGGTAGCATTTTTTTTCTAGCAGCGCCATGCATAAAACTATTATTTTCTGAAAATCAGAGGGTTTTTGGTTTCTTTTGTTTTTTTTTGTTGGGTTTTTTTTTGGGGGGTTCTTTGTTTTTTTTTGTTGTTTTTTTTTGCTTTATTCTCTGGCTGTAGAGATATCTGACAGCGGCAGCAGCAGGGCTCCTTTCCAAGTTAGTTGCTTGGCAATGCATTAGAGTTCCTGCAAGATTTCCAGTGAAATGATTATTTAAAGGGGGTGGAGGATAATGGCCACTGTGCTCTTCATAGGGAGAAAATAAATGACTGTTTATCTATTGTTTACTTGCCAGATACATGCAAATACACAAATAATTGACCAGTCAGTTGTGGTAGCATTTGAACCCTGCGTTTTAAAGCGCCACGAGATTTGTTTTGGTTTGAAAATGTGATAGCAAAGTTGAATTATCCTCGTTAAACCCTCCTTTTATGATATCAGGCATACAGTGGTGAAATATGCTGTTTATTCCGAATCACTAACCCGTGTTAATGATTGCCTAATAACAACATCAGCGATTGGTTCACCTTCGTACAGCAGACACACATTAAAGCGTGCCTCCCCACTGTCTTATGACTTGTCCATCACAGCCGCCTCGCGTGTCTGTGACGAACATGATTTATTAATACCGTACCAGAGAGAAGATGTTGGAGTGGCAGTCCTCAAGGCTTGCCCCGTTAGCCACCCAATTCGCCGATGTAGTCATAATGGTCCGCCTTTGGGGTCGTCAGCGCAGGGCATGTCGAAATCCTACATCGGTTATCAAACACCGAGCAGGGGCTGACAAATCGGTTCCCTCACGAATCTGCCCCCCAAAAATATATTTAAAAAAATTAAAAATAACAATTTATATATAAAAAATGAAATTTAAAAAAACAAGCAGGTTTATAACCTCACAAGAGGTCCGGATAATAGGCTCGGAGTGGTCGGATGGGCGTTTTCAAAAAGAAGTGCAAAATGCATTAAAAAAAATAAAAACAAAAAAGCCTGTGTTGTAGTGTTGATATATCCAAGCGTGTGCGGGGGATCACAACATTGTTACAATCCAGGTCGGGCGATTCCAAATCTGATCACTGTCAACAGCCGGAGAGCGCACAAATGTATCCATTTCAATCCCGAGGAAGATCCGCCTGTTTCCAAATCAGTCTCTCCGCGGATAGTTTCATCATTAAATGACCGTAATCCATTTGTAAG
>NW_024582433.1:1085828-1111394 GCF_018398535.1 Haplochromis burtoni
CGACTCCCTTTTCTTCCTCGCTCTGGGAACAGCCTACCTCCTCTCCTCCTCCTAAAACAAACAAAAAAAATTAAAGAGTCAAAACTTCTTGAAATATAATCGCTGCACTGCGAAACAATCAAGTTGAGGAGCACGCAGGATATCTGATTCCGTTTCCACAAGCTGATGCACCACTTGTGATAGTTTTCGAGAATCGCGTGTGCTATTTATAGCCGTCTTTCTTGTCACAACCGTTCCTCTCACAATAATGTAACCCCAGTGTGCGTGAAAACACACACACACACACACATTCACACACACAAACGGGTGGTGCGGGCAGGAATGTTTAATCCCTCTGTTGCTCTTGAATTAAACGGGAGCGCAGACGGAGAGGTCTCTAAAAAAAGCTTCCCCCTCCACACACACACAAACACACACCAACCAACCAACCAAGTGCTCCTCCGCGGCAGGACGGACAAAGTCGAGCGGGCTCCTCAGTTAGCCTGAATCATGAGTCAAAGCGTTGAGACAAGAAAAAAACTCTTCTTGCAGGGCTCACTCCACCAGCAGGAAAACGACAAACAGGCGTCTGTGCAGACGGAGGTTTGAAAAAATCCTTCCTTCCTTTCAGCTTTGTATCATTACGAAACGTCCTCTTGCGACCACAACAGCCTCAGTCTTGCACACCAGAAAAAAAAATACATATATCAGGTAGGATTTCTTTAAAAACGCACAGTTCAAGCAGTAGTGTCCGTCCTTGTCTGGCGCCCGTTGCTGACATAAAGAATATGTTGCATGCTGCAGATATAAAGATATTTGAAATGTCTCATAAAGCACCACCTCGGCATTTAAAAGCGCATCCTCCTGTTTCTCTTTCGCTATTGAATTAAATCCTCAAAGGCGTGTTTGGTTTCCTCGGCGGCGACTCCTTCCTCATTGTTTATCTCTCAGACGGCGTTATTATGCAGCTATGGAAGTGTATGCGTGCGCGCAGCCCGAATGTGTCACTCTCACCCTCCGTGTCTGTTTGTTTTACGCCGAGCGCTGTGGCGTTTCTTCGCGCACGATCGTCCAGCCCACCGCGCATTGTAATGTAATGGCGGTCGGAAGCGTACTACCCGAGACTCGCCTTTTCCATTTGGCCAAGTTTGTACTCACGTGATCAAAGTCCAGGATTACAGTAGTTGAGTGTATTTGATATTAGAGGCGGACGCGACAGTGCGCTTTGTTTCTGTGATCTTTTGTTCTGCCTGAAACGCGCCGTGAAGGGTTATTATTTTATATATATATATATATATATTATTTTTATCACTGCACGGTGTCATTCTGTGATGCATTGGTTACATAATGTATCTGTGCTCTGACAACAGAGGATGTGACAGAATAGAGGTCAGAATGACTTACTGAGCACACAGTGTTTCATAAGAGATATCTATGTAGGTTAGTCTTACACTCAGCATGTGCATCACATATAACCTGAAAACATTTCTGAGGCTTGTCTCACGCGAAAAAATGAAAATACTCAATAGGAGTCAAACCAAAGATTGGGAGTTATTTAGAGTGGTTGTATTCAGGGCCACAGCCAAGATTTGAAAGACACACAGGTTATCACGAGTCAAGTCCACCATGAACCCCACCCTAGCCCCAAGGCCTAAGACGCCAGAACCAAGGTCATGTTGAGTTGGCTGTTTAACTGTATATCTACTTACTACTATATTTCAACTATTGTTTTAGTGTATGGTGTCAAAAAAGTTAAATATTTATTTTTAAAAACATTTAAAAATGCTAAAATGCATTTTGAATATATTTTTAATGCTAAAATATAATTGTTGCTGTCATCAATGAATTTTCGAATGTACAGTTTTACAAAAAAAGAAAAAGAAAACAGTCAAGCACTTTTTTTTTTAAATTAAGATACCGAATTCCTGTTAGTTATTAAGTTATTCGCCTGGTGGTGAACAAACTATGCTGAAGGGTGTTTCTTTCGTCTCTTTGCTTTTTACATTTTTATCTATCGGGTGTTATTAATGATAGATCAACAAATAGCTAATATTGGGAGATAATAGTAGCCTGCTGATACGGCCCCATTCAGGCTTTCGCAACTGGGCAATAGTTTGCTAAAGCCTTTACTATACATTAAAACAGCATTAAAAGTGAAAGTACCTCTGTAATTTGCTTACAGCTTTACATATTCCAAAACATTAAGGCCACACATTTGATAAATGCTGGTTTGAATAGAGATTTGTTGGTTTCCTCTCAAGATCAACAATTGTGTACACACTTAGCAAATTCTGTCATTGATGCTTTTTTCTTTGTAATATGTGTAGTTATTGTTTTAGCATGAAAATAGATCAAATAAATAATTTGAAAAGAATCTCATGCTATTGTTAAATTTTAATTTCAAATTTAAGTAAGCCAACAAACTCAACCCATCACAAATACTTCGCTCTGAACGGATAATTGGAGGTGAGCTTTCCTCCCTCCAAGACATCTACAGGAAGCGCTGCCTGAGGAAAGCGGGGAGGATCATCAAGGACTCCAGTCACCCCAGCCATAAACTGTTCAGACTACTTCCATCAGGAAGGAGGTTCTGCAGCATCCGGTCCCGTACCAGCAGACTGAGAGACAGCTTTTTCCATCAGGCCATCAGACTGCTGAACACTTCATAGATACCTCACCTCCACTACTGGAACTTCAACATTATGCACTCCACACTGTATATAAATGCCTCTGTTTTGCACATGTCTCAACCAACTCTGTATATTTTTATATATTTTATTTTATTGTTTACTCTGTTTAATTTGTAAAATATGTGTACACACACACACACACACACACACACACGTAGAAAAACATATTTAGTATACACATCCAGTAATGCATATACTATTATATATTGTACATATATTTATTAGTCTCAGATTTAGCCATTCTTATATTTTGCTTGTTTTACGTTATTGTATTCTTGCACAACTCTGTTGCTTGTGAAGCTCGCACACAAGAATTTCACTCACATGTGCTGTACCAGTGTACCTGCACATGTGATGTGACAATAAAAGTGATTTGATTTGATTTGATTTGATTTGATACTTACTCGGGTTTCCAGGCAGAATACCGGTACCAAAGACATGAAATTGCCTGGAAATATTCCAATTTTTGCTTGATTTAATCTATCCAGTGGAAGTGCATTATAATAATATGTACTGATTATTATTCTGTCAATGCAGTGTACACAAGTTATATTTATATTACAAGTGTGCTGTTAGAGATTTTTGTAAACTCCATCCATAAACATGCGGTTCAGGTCCTGTGTCAAGCAGTCTCCTTTGAGGCCTAAGAACAAAGCATTATTATGCAGACACTCTTTCCTTGTACTGCAGAGGCCATTCAGAAGTCAGCACATAAAATATTTGTGATACTGTTAGTGACTCACATGCTGTACATACATTATATTTGCTTGGGTTTTCTTTATGGTTGGATATCAAAGTTAACTGGATTCAGTCTTTAATCTTGCTCAGCAGTTACTTAGTTATGCTAACCTGATGCTCTTTTTTTTTCTGAAAAGAGTCTTTTCTGACTACACTGAAGTAACTGGGCTGCTCTTGCTCAAAACAGAAGAATATGCAGACCTTTGCATGTGGATCCCCCTAGAGGCCTTAAGATTCAATAGTTACTTTATTTAGCCCAAAAGCTTTTCATCTCTCCGCCCTCAGAAAAATGAAATATGTCATTGAACACTGACCTGATCTGACTTTTTCATTTGGAGTCATATAATGATTTTTAAGTGCTTACACACTACAAAACCACCTGCCCGTGTATTATTTTCCCTCTGTTGAACTGAGATGTTATCTTTAGAGAAAAAGCAGCTGAGAAGGGCCACCAGTGTCTCACAGCCTTTGTATGGCTCGTTAGACGCATTCTAAAAGTGACATACATGAATAATATATATAAAAAGAAATTAGTAATATAAAACAGTATTTGTAATAATACTAACAATAACTGACTGATGTAGTGTTTTGATTAATTTAATCATGTGAGTCATGACTGTCAGGTGGACACATGATGCAAACTTTTCACAAAATTTGCAGCCATCTGAACCTTATTTGAAGTGTATAAACAGTTGCTCAGTGGCACTTCCAGGCTAATCAGAAGATCCTTTCCACACAAGAGACGTTACCTCTAATTCCAGATCTAACAGAGCTATTTACGGATGTCTGTATATTCCCTTTGTTGCCTTATGTTTCCAGTGAAGATCGCAATATGCTGACTTATCTAGTCCATCCTGACACTGGTTCAGTTCTCACATTAATCACTACATACAGCTTTATGTATTTGAGAAAACAGCCAGAAGCTGGTACATATTGCCACAGACCAGAAGCCTTTAGTCTGGTGATTCCTCTCATATCTGCACAAAAAAAAAAAAAAAAAAAAAAAAGCAGAGAGAGGGCAAGATATGAATCAGATGGATGAGCGAGAGGAGCTTAGCCTGGTGGTTATCGATCCCTTTGCTCCTGGAATGATCCAGAACTCATTTGGACACTTTTCCCCCCTCTTTTGTTCAATACACCCTTAAAGGCTTTGAAGACAGTTTGGCCCACTTGGTGTGAAGCTGATAGGATGAGATGCTATCAGTTTGAATAAATCTATTTCAATATGCCACACATTTCCCCTTTGTCAGGCCCCTGCTGACCGAGGAGAAAGGAAGCATTACTGCTGTGATTAAAGATAATATGTTTGTCCGGACAATCTGTTTAGATGTGCCGTGCATCCGTGTGCGCTTTATTCAGGAAGTGTGTCTCCTGACATGTAAAAGGACGCTTTATATCAGTCAGGACATCAAGTTTTATTAATGCTCCTAAAAAATGTGTTTGTGGTTCTTAAATATTTATTAGTGATATTAAATATTCATGATGAGATATAACAGCCAAAGTTTAAGTTGGAAAACATCCTTATTAGTAAGATTTTTTTTTCTGTTGCTAATACGCTTGAAAAGGTTTGCACCACATGAACAATCACAAACAAAGACATTTCCTATAACTGTGAAACTGCTGTGGAGCAAATAAAAGTTGTTGACAGAAATCAGCCCTGTCCCCTGTGATACCAAAACAGCTCTGACTCATGTGGGCACAGACACAGGACCTCCCATGGGAATGTGGGCAGCAGAGCCTTTGGATTCATTGGGTGGTGAGATATCTGTGCATCCCATTTGTTCTGGCAAATCTCACGGTCACTTGATCTGATCGGGATCTTTGGAGTCCAAATCAGTACTTTGTGCTTTTTGCGGTGTTCCTGGAGGCAGTACTGAGCAGTGTTTATACGGCGCGCTGGGTCACCCTCCTCTGCTGCCGAGGCAGCTGACACTTGGGGAAGGCGCTGCCTTTGCCAGGGTGGGTTAGGTACATGTCAAAAAATAACATCCACATCCACTGCGTTATTTTAGTCACGTTTATAATCAGAGTAGCACACGGTTAATTACAAATTTGACATGTTAACAAGCGTGATTGTAAAATATATACTTTAATTAGGCTATTTATTTAATATGAGGGCCAAAAAATGGTCACATAAGGGTGTGAATAATAGAAAAACACCAATAATTGTCATCTTGTTAAGCCACCTCCATAAAACTATTTTCTTCTGCTCATCCAATTTAAGGTTATAGTGGTGGTGGACACCCCAGCTGTCACAGGGCAAGAGGCACGGTACACCCTGGGCAGGACAGCAGTCTGTCGCAGGGCTAATAGAGCAATCCATGCTTTCTCCACACAAATTTCCCAGTCAGCCAGCCAGTATATTAAAACCCACAACCTTCTTGCTGTGAGGTGACAGTGCTAATCACTGCACCACCGTGCCATGTTTCACCCACAGGAAATGTATTTTAAGGTTGTGATACAGCTTGCACATGTAGTTGATTGCTTTTGATAAGGCAGAACTAGAGACATTCCTAGCCATGGATTTACACTTCATGAAGACGTTACTTTGAATGTGATTGTGAAAATCAGTTTTCAGGGACAAACACTGCTGTGTTTTCCAAATGTTTCACACAAAGGCCGCCATCCACATTATTATTAATTCAAGACGAGCATATTGCAGGGGATTATGGGCATCAAAGGGAGTTCATCATTCACAGCCAGAGAGGAATGTGTTTCTTTTGAGAATGAGCAGTCGCCTCGCAGTATCTTCATTAGCGATTGATGAATTACCGTGTGCTGAGTTAACATGCACCTAGCAGCAAATCCTCTCGGTAAAATCAGATGGGATTCTCGCCTCTCTTCGTGGGTCCAATACCACTCTGGCATTTCCTGGAGCGCGGAGAGTCTGGCTGAGAAGAATAGATAGTGTGCATTATAATGAACATGGGCTGACACCGCCTCATCCATCATTTCACCCGGGAAAATTATAGCAGTGCCAGAGAGAGAAGGAGAGAGAGGGACTTTAAAAGAGGGGATGTCTACAGGTCTGACTTCTCCTAGGCTGTCATCGGCTCGTTGTTGTTATTGTTTTTAACTGCTCAATCTGATTTTGCTTTGATTCTTAGGAAGATACTGTCTAGCTGCTGGGCTCCACTTCAGGTTACTGCATATTAACTTGGCCATCATAGGCCCAGAGCCAAATATTCTAAAGACAATCCATTTTAAATGTCTGCATATAGGCACGTTGCATGTTGGTCAGTCACTTGATCCATCACTGGTGTAAATATCTAGAAGACAGTAAAAGCATCCCCATCAGATTTTGCATACACATTTCCTCTTAGAGGATGAATCCTAATGACTGAGAGGATACCTTTCCTTTTATTAGTGCACCATCGGATTATTGAAAGCCAGGTGATCAACATTTACATTATTAATTGGCTCAGTTATTTTATACATACATTCATATTTCCAAAAAGATGAATCTTACTGTCTTTATTAAATTGTCTAGTGACTTACCTGTGCAGGTATGAATATGTCTTGGAGAGAGGGCAGTGGGCAATCCTGGAGAGTAAGAAAGGGCTGAGGAATGGAAAAGCAGTGTACCAGTACTGATTTTTTAAAAACAAGGCTGATGTGCAGAGTAGTAACTACAGAGGGATAAAACTGAGGAGCCATATCGTGAAGCTATGGGAAGGAGTTGTTGAAACTCGGTTACAAACAGAGCTGACAGTCAGTTGGCTGAGAAAGAGCACTGCAGATGTGATGTCTGCTTTGAGAGTTTTGATGGAGAAGTATAGAGAAGGTCAGAGGAAGCTGCACTGTCTTTGTGGATCTAGAGAAAGCATATTATAGGGTGCCAAGAGAGGAACTGCGGTACTGCATGAGGAAGTCAGAAGTGGCGATGGTGAGGATGGGGCAGCGAGACAGCGGTGTGGAGTGCAGTAGGACTGGCACATGGGTTTAAGCTGGTCTGTGCCCCTTCTTGTTTGCTGGTAATGGACAGGCTGACAGATTAGGTCAGGCAGGAGTTTCTGTGGACTGATGTTTGTTTATAGACAACACTGTGAACTGTAGTGAGAATAGTGAGCAGGTGGAAGAGAGGCTGGAGAGGTGGAGGCATGCACTGGAGAAAAGAGGAATGAAAGTCAGTAGTCAAGTAAGACAGAATATATGTGTGAGTGAAAAGGAGACAGGTGGAAGGGTGCAAGGAGAAGAGGTAGGGAAGGTAAATGAGTTTAAATACCTGGGTTCAACGATCTAAAGCGATAGACAGTGCACAAGATACCCAAAGGACAGAGTCCAGGCAGGGTGGAGCAGGTGAAGACAAGTATCAGGGGTGATTTGTGACAGAGCGGTAACAGCAAAGACTGACAGGAAAGGTTTACAAGATAATAGAGAGACCTGGTATGATGTATGGCAGAGATGTGAAGATTGGAAATGAGCCTATCAGAGGGCAGGTGGGCAATGTGGAGACAAAGTCAGAGAGACGTGGCTGAGATGGAGGCAGATTATTTTATTTTATCATATCAAGGGATGCAGATTTTTTGTTTATTTTTGTTTATTTCACTTCTCAGTTGTGATTCTGAGCTCCACTCCATCGTGTAGAACCACCATCATCCATATTTTATTTTCTCTGATGCTTTGGTTCAATGCTTTGCTTTCTGTCTAGTGCCAATTTGCAGACATTAGCATGTTAAACATTGTGCTGTTCCTGCTCAGCATCAGAGTGTTACCGTTATTATTATGAGCTAGCTTGTGTTAGCATTTAGCTCAAAGTCTCACAGAGCACACAGCATGGTGGTTGACTCTTCTGTTGTCAGTAGTAAAGCAAATAATTTCAGTAACTGCCACTGACTAATCTTTTAAAAGGTTGCAAAGCTGACGGCCGACTTTTGGGAAAAGGTGGCAGTACAGTACAAACAGGTCACCAGTCCATTACAGGGTTGACAGAGAGAGACAACAATTCATGGTCATTCATTTGCACCTAGAGCTACTTTAAAATCACCAGTTAGTCATTGCATATAGAAAGGTGAATAATGAAAGGGAAAAACAGGATCCTCTGCTCCATCTGTGTGGGAAACGGGAAGATCTGGGAATTTTGTTTGCATGGTTTGGGTCAGATAGTCTCCTTAAAATGAAGGGTTATTGTAAAAAATAAAATAAAATAAAAAAATTAAGTAAATTGCCCTGATTGATTACTTTCATCCCATTATGAAACATCCCTACCCTGTAGGAAGTGGTCTCTTCCAGGATGACAATGGCCCCATCAATATTGCACGAGGAGTCACCGAATGGTTTGATGAGCATTAATATGATGTGGATCTTATGCAACCCAGCTGAATGTCCATGGGAGATTTTAGCCTGATGCGTCAGACAGCGCTGTCTACCACCATCCATCAAAGCACCAAATGAGGGAATGTCTTTCATGAGAGTGATCCTCGTTCTCCCTCCGCTAGACTTCCAGGAACTTTGGAATCAGAGCCAAACCCCATTAAAGTACTCTGGGACTCATCATCTTACCCATGCAGTTTATTCCTGTTTTTCCTTTAATTTGTCCTCAAGTGCGGGACTTTGGACGGTGGAAGCATCTACATGTGAGGAAACAGAGCGGCCCTACCTGACCTGCTTGTCTCTTAAACCCACTTTTTTGCAGTGAGGGGACAGCACTGCCTGCATGTTTTAATATTTTGATTTTTTTGCTACTACTAAAGGCAGCACTGTGCCTTTCACCAACAACATCTCTCTGTCCCCTATGAACCCACCATAATTCATCCTGATACCGGTGCCGATCTCCTGATTACCTTTTTTTCTGAATGTGCAATGAGACAAACTTAAATTACACACCGAAAGTCGAATTATTCTTATTATATGCAAGGACACAGGAGACGGTGTATTTGTGTACCTGCGTGTGTGCGTTTTTCATCTCAGATCTCGAGTGATTCACTCAAGCACGCTGTGAAGACTGTTGTAATGGTGTTTCCGCAGCATATTGATTTCACGATGAGCAGATGATGTCTTTGTAAGATGACTCAAGAGATGGGGAAATTAGATGTTATCGCGCAACAACAGAAGATGAGGAATCATATGGTAGGTTATCTGATTTTTAGAATTACGTCGAGCTGTCACACTCACCGCTGCACAGGGTGTACGCAGCGAGCCTCTAACGATGCAGAGAAGCTGATTAGCACACACAAGTGCGAGACGGTAAACAAAATATAGATTTTAATTTACATTGCAAATAGCAGCTGCAAAGTTATGCAGGGTAGAAGATAGCCCAGAGGTTAGAGCGAGGCCTTTAATCCTCAGCGACCACTATAGAAACGTGGTTTCGTTGTGGAAGAGTATGGCTGGAGTCATGTGTGGCTCTTTCATGTAGAAAGATTACCACAGATAGTGGATTTGAAGTGACCACGGCAACATTTCCACTTGGCTGCACCCTCTGATGCCACCTGAACAGAATTCAGCAGGAGCCTTCAAGCGCTCTCATACATAATGTATCGCTGAAGGTCTGCTCAGTTTTCATGTTCTCCTAATTCATTTCACAAAGAGAGAACGAGAGAGAGCTCTGCCAGCATACAGAGCACACAGACTGTATCACACAGTAGTGCTTGGCAACACTGATACCAAGTACATACAGGACCAGTATCACTGATACCAAAACCAATATTCTTAACCTATAAAGGAGGCTAACGTGGGGGCAAGGAGTGTGTCATGACTTATGAGATGAATCATATCATCAACTTGCAAATTCTGAACAGCTTTCAATGATGACTAAATAACTGTGAGTTTTACTTTCCACAATAATAAGTCGATAAAACACCTTTTAGCTTTTCATGTGTTTTGAAACTGGGTTTGTTAGAGACCTGGAATGTAACGCGTCTGTTTCTAAAGCACTTTGGATGAACTTCTGTTCTTTTAAATGTGTCATAAGCTATAAATAAAATAGACGTGACGGCCAACAGAAAAAGGTGCAGGCAGATTTCACAGTGTGTCTTTGAGGTGTATTTTTTCCATTTCCAAAAAGGTAATAATTTATTTAAAACAATTAAGCGAGCTATGCTGAACGTAGAGGATAGAAACAACGTAGCAGTTCTGTCATGCTAGTATTGAGCCAATAGAGTCGGAATAAATACTGAACCACATGAATAAAAGCCAGTGTTGTCATCATTTATCAAAATGAAGACCCTTATTTCCCTGTATATAGCAGAATGTAGGTCTTTTAATGACACCATATAGATTTCCTAGCTGTAATATCTGATGTTTGTTTTTGTTTTTTAAATGATTTAGTGTTGATTGCTATTATTATTTCACCCCACATTTTCAAATCAAATACTCTCTTTGGACTTTATTTTCAAGTTGGAAATAAATCAGCAACTACACAATAGCAACAATGTGCTAATACCCCCTTCTTCCCCCCTTCAACACTTGTAACAGCTTAATCCAGCAGAGTTCTTCACGCTCTTTGTCTTCACATTTCCAAGAAACAAACTGATATTTATTAGCTTAACGCTCAGTGACACGGCTCTGGCCGTGGCCTTCATTTTTTATGTCACCTCCCCTTATTTTCTTTTGTGGCCATGATTTGATGTGCTGTGATTGTCTTTTGTTTCTCTTTTGCTCACAGCATAAAATCATTCATGAAAATCAATCCAAACACGACCCGCTCTTCTATTTTTCAAAACGTAGCCTTCCCCTGACCTCAATAAATCGACCGGCGAACGTTAAACATTTCAGTTGGTGCCCTTAAAATGGCCTTTCCACAAACATAGTCCTTCACTAAAAGGGGGGCACTAAGAGCAGCGTGTGTGCATTTGTGAGAGAGAGTGAAAGAGACCGAGTTGTGTGGCAACCACCACTTTTTAGGCTTTTTTTAATGCTTTTACCAGTAGTGGGATATAATTATGGCCCAGTTCTAATCATTTTAATTTTGTCCATTCGTTTTAGTTGATTTTATCTTAAAGAGAACAGACTTTTTTCCTGCCCTTTTATCTGAGAGTCAAATGAAAAAACACAGGATATTTCTGGTGTTCAGAAAAATCATCATGAATTTAATAAATGTGGTTTTAAAGGGAGCTATTTCTGTGAAATTTGGTTGACTGGCTATGGTAAATGGGCTGTTTGGTTTTTTTTTCACTCTTCTGTAACGATACTTTGGCATACAAACCAGAGCAGCCGGGGATCGAACCACCAACCTTCCAATTAGTAGACATGCCCTAACTCAAGAGAAGTCAGCAGTAAATATGTGCTGTGCAACATGCATGGACAGACTTGTAAAAGGCTTCCAACCCCACCACTTCTAGATCTTATGCAGTGTAGCTCTAAAACCTTAATTATCTTGCTGATTGAAACCTATATCATCATTCACTAAACAAGAAGCTCGTGCTTTCCATAGCATCTTATTGCAATTTTCTAACTTTTTCAAGCTCAGCGCACACACACATACCACAGCAATGCATCAGCATCCTTTTTCCCTCTTCTTATTTGGGGCTTTTTACCCTTTATTATGACAGGACAGTTTAGATTTAAGACAAAAGCTGGGAGAGAGAGAGAGCAGGAAACAGCCTGGGGCAGATTCACACCCGGGCCTCTGCAATAGCCTTATGGCACATGGGTCATCTGCTCCAGCCAGTGAGCTAAACAGACACCCTCACTTTCAGGCTTTATTGGGCATGACTGCTGCTTTAACTCCAGTCCACCTACTGAGAGTTTCATAGCGCTCAGCAGCACAGTCTGCTCGCAGGCACCAGATATCAACCAGCAGCTGATTGGATTTTAGTTTGTTATCCACATGTAGCATAAAACCTGTGAACACATCTAAGCTTTGTCCAGTGAATGGGCTTCAAACATCGGAGCCTTTAGCAGCTGCTTTTCAAGGGGCAAGCGCTTTAGAGAAACCGCACAGAGTGAAAGCTCTGAGCCAAGATGGCGGCCTTGGCAACGTTCAAGTTTAAGTTCAAACAGGTTATGTGCCTTGTGCATCCCAAAAGAGGGAAAGTCGCACGCCTTACTGTCAATACAATGTTTTTTAATATGGGATCATGAGGAGCTCAGCAAAGCCAATCTGAGACTCTGAGGCACAAGGTCAAAGCAAGAAAAAAAAAAAGTTTTTTTTGAAGACAAGAGGGCCAAAAAAGGTACTCATACTCTTCCACTTTGTACTTACATGGACTGTACTGTTAAAGCAGGAAAAGGGGATTAGGGAAGAGGTTATGACAAGAAATGAAGGCATAACACCACTATCTCTGCTTTCAACTCATATTTCAATGGAACGTAATAATGCACATAAGCTCAGAGAGCACGCACCAAGCAAAAGAGTTCGAGTTTTACCTCGTAGCAAAAGTCGCGTAGTGTACACATGTAAAGTAAAGATGCTGTACATTTTTAGATGTCTTTCTAATGCCTGACATAATTTATATTTGCCTGTTACCTTCTGTTTATGAGAGGAATGAAGCTGGCCTAAAGGGGAGATAAAATGTGTTCGTTTCGGAAACTCTGGGCTTCATCTAGCTTCAGTATATATTTTTACAGGAATTGCATGAAAGTAGCATAATTAGTCCGTAGCTGTTGTTTAGATCATGGCATGATGTGTTGCTCTTTGAGACCTTTGTGTGCCTCACTTTGTCAGACAGGTTCTATTTAAGTGAGGTTTGATGGTAATCAGGCCGGGGTGCGGCAGTGACATTGAACTTAGCTGTCGAAGAAAAAAAAAGTGGTTAATTATAGCTAATTTATGATTCAGCAGGGGAAGGGCAAATACTTTTTCCACGTAGGCCCAAGTTGGTTTAGATAGCTTCTGTTTAAATCATCATTTAGAAACTGCATTTTGTATTGACTCGTGCTATTTGTGTCTTATATTAACACTTGTTTGACCATATGAAGCAGTTAAATGTGACACGTCCAAAATACTTAGCTTGGACAAATACTTTTTCATGGCACTGTACTGCCAAAGAGCACAGAGAAGTTAAAACTTGAGCAACATTTGGAGTTTAAAGAACAGCTTTTTAGCCTTAATAAAGTGCACCACCGAATGTGAGTTTTATCCGATATATATTAAACTAAAAAACAAAACAAAACACTCATGACATTCAAGTTTTTTTGCTTCAGACTGTGGATATCAGAGTAGGTTATGGGGATGTAGAGGAGCAAATGAAAGGGTGGGAAATCATGGAGAGAAAACGCACACACACACACACACACACACACACATGTGAGAAGGAGAAAGGCAGGTCTTTTGGCCACTTGTGGCTTTCGTAACCCAGGCACAAATCATAGAGGGACATGGCAATTGGAGTGACAGATGAACAATGCTCCCCTTTTCCAGCCCCCTGTGAACAGGCCCATCCATCACAGCGGGGGAGATTAATTCAATTCATCAGTGTTTTGTCTCCATGGGCCCCCTAATGCCACCTGATATTGCTCAAAGGGGACTTATAAATGTTTGTGGATTTGATGTGAGCTTTGCTGCTTGACACCGAATTAAAACATTACTCTTTACTCGTAGCAGTACACAGTTTTTGCCAACAGCCTGCCATCCACCTCTGCCATAATTCTGATCAAGATTAATTCTTATGAAGACAAAATTGTTTGCCAAAGGCGGCCAACAAGAACATTAAGTAGAGTTTGCAAAGAGAGGAGGGCTTTAGTAATGGAAGATTGATGGTTGCAAAAGAAAACACAGGTCAGGTAGATTTTATTAAGGCATTCAAGATGTACAGCACCTTGAGGCATGTTGGCACGAGACTGCCTAAGCTCATTTACACAATGACCAATTTGTCCTCTACAAGAATGGGCGTTTTCGTCTCTGCTGGCCAGCAAACACATTATTCACAAAGAGCAAGGCAGAAGCAATGTTTGTGTTAAATTAAAAATAAATTTAAAAAAAATTTTAAATTAGCTTTTAACGGTGCATAAACACAAAGCGCTTAAAGCCAGACTTTGAGTCATGAGGCTTATGGACATGCAGCACAACAGAAAATGTCTGAGGTTCAGACATTACCATATGTAACAGAGTATAAGCTCACAGTGCAACAGCATGACTGCAATTGTGCAGAAGCAGCTCTTATAGTTAAACAGCTCAAGCCTTATCCAAAAATTGTGTTAGTGATGACACCCAGTGGCTGCAAGATGCACAACAAGCAACTTTTTTGTTTTTTTAAATAAATGTAAATGCCTAGTTGTGGTCTGAAAAGGCTTCTCTCGAGATGCCGTAGTTCATTACAGTTGAATAGTATCGCTGTGGAGATGCCCGCGTTGTGCACGTGTTACAGAATTGGCATTGGATCTGTAGTGCGTACATAAAAACCCAAGTTTAGGTTTACAAATATCTTGCAGGTTCTATTTTTTGTTCCTGTCCATAAATTGTGGTACAGAAATGTAAAGTAGGAGGTCCAGTGCTTAGCAAGAATTGCTGCAAGTTTTCATGGCATAGATTCGCCAAGTTATCGGAAATACTCCTTGAAGACCAACATGAGGGCATCATAGTCTCGCAGCAGCTGAAAGTAGCTCAGCTGACAAGCAGTTAAAGTGTACCTAACAAAGTGGCATCTGCATGTGATACATGGTAAAGATTAAACATGTGCAGCATGTGGGCTAAAGAATGATTTTTAGAGCCTGAAAAGAGCAGACAGTGGTTTGGGGACCACCATATCACTTTCATTATATGTAATCACATTGCTTTTTATAGACTTCATCACTGCCTCATTTTTAGGCACCTAGTATGAACAAGTAACACCGAATCAGTCAAGACTTACAAAACAGAGCAGCGTGTTGCAAACATCCTCACATGAACCACAAACAATTGAAATTAGACAAGGACTTGTGGGAGTTACTACAAAACATTTCCTTTATTTAAGCATAACCCTCCTTCTGAGCCTGATAGTAGATTCTGCCTCCTCTCCAGACACACAGGTAGTAGGCCGTGCTCAGCAATCCCACTACAGACACCAGCAGGATGGCTACTACCAGGGCAATTTTCCACACTGCTGATCCTTCGGCTTTTTTGAAGTCTAACAAAGCAGAAGTGTCACAAATCAAATCTTAAGGTGTGCAGGATGACCAAAAGAGGTCATTATTAATGCTGTTAGCGATCGTGTTAAAGGTATGAAACCTCAACCCACCTTGTTCCCTCACAAGAAATTGTTCTGGGGTAGTTGATTTCATCTGGTCCTTGGCTTCCAGTGTTCTGGCAACTTCTGATGAACTTTCAGGCATGCCATCCTGGACTGCTACAAACTGTCCATCAGCATCAACATACTGCGGATTCTCAGTGATAAGCCACTCTTCCTGGGTGTACTGAAGCATGGCTGCATGTAGATACTCAAAAATATAAGCCAATTTATCAGATCCTGACCCAACAGTAGACGCATGCTGCTGTTTTCTTACCTGAATGACCACCAGGCATGGCCAAAAAGGCCAAAAACACACACCAAAGCACAAACATGATCACAGAAGCTCACAACCAGCTTTCCCTTGGCTTTTTTAATGCAGCCACCTTATCTACAGAAGTGACATCAGCTGTGTTGTCCTGACTCAATCAAGGCAAATTGCAGCAACTGAGCTCTCAAATCGCCTGCTTTGGTGTCCTTTAGAGAGCCCCCATTTCAGTGGTTAAACTACACCGCTTTCATCAGAAAGTGACAGTCAGTCAAACAGAAATTGACCACACAAAGAGCAAGTTGTTATGCTGCCACTTGAAACAGCAGAGAAGAGTGTTCTTCCAGGAAGTGCATCGTAAAATCCAATATTCTGTCTGAAGTTCAGAGGTGGATACTCGGAGAACGTTAAAGCCATAAATATAAATAACTTGAGAAGCAGGTGTGATGAGATTAAAGCGATCACTGAAACAAACCATGAACAGACACAGATCATTTATTTCGTTACAGCTTTGGTACAGAATAACAGGACTGCTTAATATCAGATATCCACTCTAATGAATGGAGCTTTAACATTCATCACACTCCATGTTGTGAACTACAGTAAACGAAAGTTTGAGGTTTGACCTTTAATTTTTTTGTCAGTTAAGGCTGAAACTGTGACTCATTATTCCCGCTTGTAACACACAGTCACACAAGTCACACATACATTTTAAAGAAACCCCCCCCCCCTCCTTTTTTTGCAGCATGCAAATCAGAAATGTTGAAACTGAATAAGAGCATTTTCACAAGGGTGGCACCGGTACACTTTCTAATCAAGGCAGGCATTTTGACATGTCACAGCAGAAAAAGCACTGGTGTAATCGATGACATCAATATGTCATTCAAGTGTCCCGATTCCCTTTAGCACAGCTGATCAGTACATTAACTGCAAGCAGACTTCAGAGCCTCTACGCTTCCTGCTATTACAAATGAAAATAAGACTAAAATCAGCCTGAAAAACACCACAAAGTAAACGTGCTTACAGTAAGATGATAACATTAAATACTGCACATCCTGGAGATTTGAGTATGTGTTTTAATGGAAACCCCCCTCAAACAAAACAAAGCAGTGCTTAGGTGATCTTGTGACTGGCATCACTTCTTTGTGTCACCACGTGAAACATCACAGGCTTTTCCCTCACTGACAAAAATAAAACAGCGTGACACAAACATGTTAAAAAAAGGTTATTGCTGATGGCCTTTACCTCAGTGTTTCAGCTAAAAAAAAGTGACATCTAATCAAAGTATCGCGCTACATTTTCATCAAAATTTGTGCGCACTCACAAGACGGGAAAACGATGTCCATTTACTGGCAAGTTACTTTTTCCCTTGCATAGTTCAGCATGAGATTCAGCACACGTCTCTTGACGTCTCAAAGAACTGCTTATAAGCACAGAGTATCTGCATATTTCTGAATCACTTAAAATGTTTTTAGCAAATCTATTAAACTGGCCCTTTGGACAGTGATCATTCAAAGTCTGATCAATCAGTTTAATCTGAGGCCTACAGGAATCAACACTCTTGGTGCCAGAGAGACATGTAGTTATAGATCTAACATCTTCAGACTGCAGTAAATTACACTGTAGTCCACACTGCTCTGGTACTGTATACACAGATGCTTGTAAAGAATGCTTTCACTAACCTTCCAAGTAAGAAAACCCTTTCAAAAAAAGGACAAAAACAAAGTCAAACTTTAAGTTGGCAATGAATAACAGAATGGCTTTTTGGCCTGTCATTACAGTACCGCTGAATATGGTTAATAAATACAGCAAGTGAAGCCTCAGAGTAACAGTTCACATTGTGCTGTGTCTCTATAAGATATCAGGAGTATAGTAAACATATATATATATATGTATACCGCTCCCAAAGAGCAGAGGTTCACTGTACTATGTAAAGTACTTTTTTTTAACCCATCATATCCATTTAAATATTTTGCTGTCACCACCCAGATCGCCCCTGAGAGTTTTAAATTCCCCAAAAGGGATATTTCACACAGTCAGTTTTCACTTCTTATCTATCTTAACTAATGTAGTACATTTCATAGTTCTGCAATTAAAAAAAAAACTACAGTATTATAGTTTATCTGACTAATTGTGGACTAATCTCATTTCATGGATCCCTTCTTTACACATCAGCAATGTGTCTGTACAGACAGACTGGATTCCTGCTCAGTTAGAAGGGGGACAGTCTGTCCTCCGTGATCCCTCCTTATTTGTGCTTCTCTTCATCACCGTAGACCTTCCGAAGGCTGGAGTCCAGCAGGTAATCCACTGACCTGCAGAGAACATGGGAGTGAAAATGCTTTTATTTACCATGAAATTATTTCTGGTTCCATTTCCTAAAGCAGAAGTGCTGCAAAGAACACTTCTGCTTTCAACGGCTGCTGTTATGCAACGTTTTATCAGTGAGTGATAGCGGCTGAATTTACTTATAAAGGGAAGGTAGTTGTACATGTAATATTGTGCAGCACCCATATTTTAAATAAATAACCTCTCTTATTTTATCTGCTTTTTTTTTAACTTACTGAGATTCTTATTCTGTTCTGCTGTATTTTATTTAGGTTTTTACCTATGAGATCCTTTCCTTTATGTTAATTTATTTTTTCTGTTTTAATCAAGTTCTTTATTTGGGGAATCAACCTGGGTAGTGTCAGAAAGGATGAGATTGCCCTTACAAGTGGTGGGGCTTCCCCCCAAGGGAGGGACTCTTTCATTATAGACAAGCTGAAGACATTAGTTGGGGAGGGACTCAGACCAGAGTGGTACTCCTCTGCACCTACGGGGGGAAGTTAAGGTTGTGGTGGAATCTGGCCAGGATGGCTCCCGTATGCTAAATGAGGTGTTTCAGGTATGTCCACCTGAGGATCCTCCTGGAGGTGGTGGCCTCGGAGAGTTGGTGTGAGCAACTCCGCTCAGACTGCTGCACCCGAGACCAAGTAACTATCAGAAAATAGATGGATATTTAAGGCTCTTTTTTTTAACTTTGTGTTTAATGTTTTGGTTGTAACAAAGCAATTCCCCAAACTTTGGGATAAAATTAATCACCAATTAATATTCCTCTTTTTTTATTATTATTAATGACCACTATACATTGTGCTTAGGGTAGTGTAACCTTTTCAGGCTTCATCAACAAGGGATGATATAAAACATTTCAGCTCTTTAAACTAAAAGCTTTAAACTAATTAGGTGTAATTTTTACAAATATTTCTGAATTTTTAGCACGACTTTTTTTGTATTTTTTGCTTGTTTTTTTTAGGTATTTTAAGGAATACATCTAGCATTATTCTACTCCCATGAAAAAACAAGCAATGCATTTCTTCTTTCATGTGTCTCACATGTCTCGAAACACCTGGGCCCTGTATATTTTATCCTTTAAGTAGCAGTGAATAGGACATTTGTTGGGGAAAGACAAATCCCATGAAGACATAATACTGCTGAGCCACTAAATGTGTTACAGTAGAAACATTTGAAAAATCATGTTAAAAATAATCTATTTAAACATATACAACACAGGCTTTAATAGGATTTAATATGATGTCAGTCCGGGAAGGCTATCCACAAGGTTTAGGAGTGCGTTTATCATTCTTCCACAAGCCCACTTGTGAGGTGTTGGAAGATCCATGTTTTATGGACCTTGCTTTGTGCACTGGTATGCAGTCTTGTTGGAACAGGAAGTGCCATTGAATTCAATGATTTGGATGAGTGAGTGAATATACTGTAACTTGTGCTTACCTGTCTATTGGAGTGATGATGAAGGGGATTGTAGAGAGACCTATAGCAGTGGTGGTCCACTTGCGGACAGGTAATGGCCACCTCGTGGTCCTTCCTAACAGGTACAGCGACGCGGCACACACACGATTAATGGTAAATCCTGGGATGATCACGGATGCAAGAGCCTGCCACACAAATGTGTCCACCACTGCCACAGCAACCTTTGTTGTCCTCCCTGGGTTGTCCCCATGAGCCTTGAGACACAGTTGGATATTTGGAAAAATGAGGGTTGTCACAACTGTTGTGGTCAGGTTTTAAACACAGTTAATGATGAAACTTTCAAGAAGCAGTGAAGGGGATAAGCAAGTTTAGCTGGACTTTTCAATTGAACCAAAAGCTACAAGCAGCAATATGAAAAATGCATTCTCTTTTAGTCTGAAGATCACTTGTACCACCTTTTGCAAAAAATGAAGAAAAAAATAGTTTCCATTAATTTATTTTAAACAATGATCAAATTCAATTTTGCAGTTGCAACTATGAGGTGTTACAAGGAATGCACAGTCTCCCTAGATCTCGTATTAGGTTGACATCATGACACATAGACATTTATTGAGATAGTAAATGTTTGCTTACAGCTGTGCCAAATGATCTATGTCCCAAGTTTGGTTTAGCAAATCAGTGGGACAAATTTCAGAATTTTTTGCCTTGAGGTTCAAGAAGAAAAAAAGAATACAAAGAAAGAACAATAAGAGGAAAATAGAAACATGTCTGTGTTTCTTTATGATCCTTTCAGATAGTGGACAATTGTGGGGCTTATAACCCATTAAAAACATATATATTTACTTGCCAGTTTTAGTATGTAAAAGTCAAACTGTTCAAATAAAAACACTTATAAAGTACCATGTCTCAAGATCAAATCCATTCCAGGGATCTCAGATCAACTAAGGTCATTTTCACACCTATGGTTCATTTATTATGGTCCAATTTAGATGATGGGTTTGCAAACTTGTAGCTTTTCTCTGTGGTTTGGTTTCTGTTCACACAGAAAAATCCAAGGGAACTCCAATCAAACTAACATGTGTCACTACAACCCAAGTGAGAATGTCCAGTCTGCTTATTGGCCAGATGTGTCTGGGGCGGGAGGAATAAAAGTAAATACAGGAAAGAAAGTGTTGTGTTCTGGACTATTGGAGAACATGAGCGAATTTACATTCATTTTCACAGCTAGTTGCAAGCCTGTACAGACCTTTGCACATCTAAAGTACCATGCTGGATCCTGAGCACATGTGACTAGGGGTTGTTTTTTTACACACAAACTTGCAATGTACACCTGGTAGTTGGTAAATATCAAGGTCAGACAAACACAAATGAATCTCAGCAAGGGGGAAAACGAATTAGAATTCAACTTAAAGTCACTAAAAGCTAAGATGTAATTAAACCCTTTCCTTGTTACATAAAAATGAAAATGTACCCTATAAGGTTTATTAATGAAGATACAATAAACTAATGGCAATATCTCACCACAGCTGCTTTCTTCCCTTTGTCCACGGCATCAGCAGTAACATATGCAGTGGCCACAGCATAGCTGCCCCATACCAAGCTCACTGGCACAAGAGCACGAAAGGCCTCCCCGACTTCGTTGGCATACCCTGTGGGAACAGAGATATAAATGCATTCTAAGTCTGCTTTACATACACAATAGCCTATCAGGTGCTGAAGCTCCAGAGCAGAAAGCTAATTAACAGTTCTAAACTTTTATTCATAATAATAAAGAATTTATGATATTCAAAGTAGAGGATCTCTGCAGTATTTATTTATAAGCTAGATCGCAGGACAGGATACAAATCCTGAAACGAAGGGGCTAATAAACAGCTGTATCTCTTTCCATTTCCATTCCAATGATGGTGGAATGACTTACACTTCCTAGATCTTATATTAAGAAGTCACCTGCGCCATATCCCATAGTACATGAACATCACTGGTACAATTAACACCAGTCACACAGAAGCATTATCTTTGGTTCAGTGACAACAGAACCAGTGGAGCGTGGTGGAGTCAAATTCTGCTGCTGCTCTATGATTACATCAAGGGTACTGCGGGCAAAACTGAAGCTACTGTTCAAGCACTGCCAACATGTCTGTCACAAGCTTTGTGTTTTAACACATCAAAAATCAGCTGAATCACATGTAATCAAAAATAGTCTGAGTATACACGATGTAGTGCTTGTTTTTGTCTCGACCACAAGTCACATAAAACTAAAAGAAAGAGCAGTCAGAGTAGCAGCACCTGTATACAAAAGACAGAGGTTACCGAATACCAAGCGATTGATTGAAGTATAGGCAAACATCATGGATCTTATAATGTTACGATTGGTGTTTTCACAAAGAACGTAGGCCACAAGACGACCTTCTACAAAAACCAGCCATGGCAAAAGTTGCTGAACTGGAGGAATAAATGCCTTGCAGCCTGAACCAGTTCCAAACACACCCGACAGTGATCACATCATAATAGAAATAAAAATCAGGCTAAACAAGAACTGCAACACTTCAAGTATATGCACAATTGGTTTGGCTGCAGCTTTTAACATAGCTCACACTGGTTTTCAGTCATTTCAAGGTTGTTTTGGGTTTTGTTTTTTGACAATATCAACACAATTCCACCTTCTTAACCTGTTCCACCTACTAAATTTGCTTTCCTGCTACTTCCTCCACTTACCCAAACTGAAAATGACTGTTTTGACAATCCAGGACTTATTGCTGAGGCACAGGTGCAAGGAGACACACTGAGACTGCAGTGAGATATCTAAAAAATAACTCAAACTGTCATTTTTCACAACTCATCTCTTGTGTATTTTGCCAAGGTTTAAATTAAGAATGGCTGCTTTGACTCTGTCTCCTAAGGTTTAAAGGGGAGAGAGACCATTTGACTTCAGCATCAGCACACAGTTCAAGAGCATGCATCTCTTATGGTATGGGGGTACATTACTGCCTATAGAACTGGCAGCTGGCACATCTGGAAAAGCATTACCAATGCTGAAAGGTTTTAGAGCAACATGCTCCCATCCACACAGTGCTTGCATACTTCAGCAGGACTATACTAAACCACAAACTGTGTCTATTACAGCAGAATGGCTTCATAGTCAAATAGTCCAGGTGCTGAACTGGCCTGCCTGCAGTCCAGATTTTCTTCCAACTGAAAAGACAATTAATGCATCATGAAACGAAAAATGCAGCAAAGAAGACCCAGGACTGCTGAGCATCTAGAGTCCTATATCAGACAAGGACGGAACAATATTCCTCTCCCAAAAGTCAAGCAACTGACCTCAGTTCCCAGACATTTATGGACTATTGTTACAAGAAGGGGGGGATGCTACACAGCAGTAATCATGGCTACGTCCCAAAGTCCCAGATTTCATCACATGGTACACTTTCATTTTAAATATTTGACTGTTACTGTCCAGATCAGCTACTGGATTTGGACCAGAAGGTGAGAGTAACATTAACCAAAAGATAAGAGCCCTTCTTTTCTACAGTGCATGCCATCAAATGTACTGATGAGGTAATCTAAGAAAGCACTGTCTAATAAGAAAATATGCCATGACTGCTGTTTGCCCAGCAAGACAGGAACGTTAGTTAGAGAGATTGGGTGTGTTTTATGTGCTCACAAGATAAGATAAGCAGCAGAGATAAGGACCACAAATGCTGAAAAAGATAGCAGGACGTGGGTGATAAAAGTGACGTTTAGAGATTTCCATGAACAATTAGTGAGTGCTCACGTACGCAGCGGGGCAATTCTGCTGCATTATTTATTAGCATTAGATTATAAAAGTAAATTGGTATTAATCTACAAGCACATCAGACAAGCCACTGTCTCTTCTATTGCCATCCACCAATAAATAGCCTCCTGTGTTTCACTGCCAAAACACTTTGATTTGGGGGGGGGAAAAGTGCGCCATTCAATACTTTGTGGTAACATGCTCAAAATATCTCTAAAACAACCAAACGTAAGGAATTTAAGTAATCTCAAAGGTCATTAATGGATCTTCCTACTAATTTAACTGATTATTTTGTTATAATTAAGATCAGTTAAGTTTGAATTGGATAACCACCACCTGGCAATTTCATCGCAGTATGGAGACATGTAATATTAATAATAATTTCATGTAGAAATGTGTAATGTTTCTTAATGTACAGAATAATATAGCTGGAAAACAAAAAACTGATGGTTAATACTTTTAGGTCACCCTTGTGCTGCCAAAACAGCTCGGACCTGACCTCAGGGGGTGTCCTGTATTTTGTCACCAGGAAATTATCAGCAGATCCTTTGTGTCCAGCAGGTTACTCTGCCCTTCACGTTGGGAGCTTGGGGAATCTGGACGCTGGGACAGTATCCGCCTCTGTTATTCATGTTCGAGGTTTTTGTCAGGTGGAGGACTGCTTTTGCCATGAGTGGCATGCTTGACCTTCAGTGCTTTTAAGTTAAAGTCAAAGTAGCATCCACATGAATACCGGCACACATCGTAATAAGATCATTGTTGCAGCTGAATTAACATGTAGGTGCTTTCACTGTTGCGGCATATTGACACATACAAAAATGACAGGAATGCACATTACGCCGCATACACACTGCTACTACCGTGTTACTGCTGTCTAGTATATGTTATGAAAGCTGAGGAGGCATGTAGCCTGTGGGAACAGCTGCAGAGTTGATGCCCTTCAGGACTGGTTGCTGCTCGCGCCCTCCCTCGCTGTAATAGCTGGTAGAGATGGGGAAGTAAAGGGAGAAATACACTAACCTTAAATAGGATCACGCCTGGCCGTTTCTCAGTGGTTGAGTCACTGTCTCAACTTGCTTGTCAACTGCCTTCACTGAGTGATTTTAAGGGCTAACCGGGACAACTACACGCCGTGGAGTTAGTAGCGCACTGCGTCTTACATAACAGTGTGGAAACAAAACCGCGACACTGCCGAGCATACCTTCAATGCTTCAAAATTATACCATGCAGTAATAAAACGACCTTGAACAGGCAACTTTACTATAAATAGATATTGAGGAGAGTGGTTAGCTGCCTTTGCTAACTCCGAGCTAGCTAGCATTTGGTCCACACTCTGTCCCGGCAGTGAATTTAGCGCAGGTAACCAGAAACCAATTAAACAACACATACCCAGGAAGCGGACCCACGTATCTCGATAAATGTCCACCGTTTTCTCCAGCTGTTCTTTAGTGGGATCCATGGTTTCCTGCCTTCCTTCACACCATCCCCCGCTGCCAAACTCTGAGAGGGGGCGTGGTCTCCTTCACAACATCCACTCCGCCAACCAATCTGCTGTGCCTGCGAGCCAACACAGGGCGGCAGCAACATATTACAGTGTAGGTTTTCAGAATCAGAATCAGAATACTTTATTGATCCCTGGGGGAAATTATTTAATTTATTTAATAATTTATTTATAAATTGTTTAATTTATTTAATAATATAATTTAATTATTTCAGTAGTGATGTGCAATACTACTGATTTCCTTTCCGATCCGATACCAAGTAATATTCAGGGTGGTATCGACGATACTGATCCGATACCGATGCTTTGTACAAAAACGTATTTTATTTATTGTATCTCAAATTATAGGTCATACTGATTACAATCAATCAATCAATCAATCTTTATTTATAAAGCACTTTTCATACAAAAAAAATGTAGCACAAAGTGCTTTACATAGTTAAAAGCAGCCCACCCCACCCTCCAACTCACTCCCCACACTCTCAATACACATATATCCCCCCACCCCCACCCACACACACATACACACACGCGCACACTTAAAGAGTAAAAATTGGGCAGGGCTCGCATGAGCCAAGTGAGGAAACATTATAACAGAGAGCCGTCTGCACCGGGAGCCGGTCACAGACCGCAGCCTCCGGGCTGGGCACACAGCCGGAGGGAGGCAAAGGAGCCCCCCAACCAGGCTGAGTGGACCCCAGAGACCCAGCAGCCATGGTCAATAACAGCCCCGGTGCAGAGAGCGCCCTCCGAGGAAACACTGGAGATATGACGCAATA
>NW_024582433.1:1111419-1127877 GCF_018398535.1 Haplochromis burtoni
AAATATTTGAGAAGGCCATGGACATTTGTGGAAGCTACAACATCCAGATTCCTCAGGGGGCACGACACAAACAGAAAAGACTTGAAGGATTTGTACTTGAGTCCAGCTGTGGTGCAACACCAAATCTCACAAGCTCAGCAGAGTTTAGGTACGAGATATTCTTTCCTTGTTTGGACCGAATGTTGCAGGAGCTAGCAGACAGATTTTCTGGGGTAGGACAGAAAATAATAGAGGGCATTCAGGCATGCAATCCATCCTCCTCAACATTCCTTTCCGAAGGTGCCTTAAAACCCATTGTGGCACACTACCATGTGACGATAAAGCCTGAAGAACTTGTTGTGGCAAAAAACTTCATGAAAAGAAAAATGGAAAAAGAGGACATTTGCGACATCACAACTGCCTTCCACTTGCTTGACGAGGACATGTTCCCAACTCTGAAGGTCATCTTTAGAATTGCACTAACCATTCCTGTCAGTAGCTGCAGCTGTGAGCGCTCTTTTAGTGCCTTGCGTAGTTACAGTCGCAGTAGCACAGGAACAGAGCAGGAGGGAGAGACAGAGAAAGAGAGCCAGGGACAACAACGTCACATTAGAAAGGTATAGTAATCATCCACAACTATTTTCAGTTGCAGATGATAAAGGATTCAGAAAGTTTATTCATGCAGGTCCATATGACAGAGAATATGCATGTTCTTTTTGTTTTCATATTATAATTTATATTTAATTGTGTTGTGGTTTGCAGTGTTTTGTGTTGTTTCACTTTAAATTTGTAAAAGGAAAAAGCTGAAAATTTAAATAGTTAAAAGTTGAAATGTGAATAGTTGGTTTTTGTATTATATGATTTATTTATTACATTTTATGTGGAGTGAATAAATAAAAGTATATTTACGGTGGCCCCTAGAGACAAAGCACGTACAAACTTCAAAACACGTACGAACTCTGAAGCACGTACAAACCCTGAAGCACGTACAAACTCCAAAACACATAAAACTCCAAAACAAAAACTCCAAAACACGTACAAACTCCAAAACACGTACAAACTCCAAGCAAAAACTCCAACACGTACAAACCGAAGCACGTAAAAACTCCAAAACACGTAAAACTCACAACACGTACAAACTCCAAAACACGTACAAAACTCCACACGCAAAAACTCCACAATACGTACAAACCCCGAAGCACGTAAAACTCCAAAACACGTAAAAACTCCAACACGCAAAAACTCCACAACACGCAAAAACTCCACAACACGCAAAAACTCCACAACACGTACAAACCCCGAAGCACGTACAAACTCCAAAACACGTAAAAACTCAGACGCACGTAAAAACTCAGAAGAATGTAAATGCTAGGCGCAGTGTTGAGTTTTTGTTACGTAGTGGCTACACAAGCCAGCGATTTCAGTTAACGCTAGAAATGTGTTTTGGAGTTTGTACGTGCTTTGTCTCTAGGGGCCACCGCATATATTTATATATAAACATATATAAATAAAACCACTCTTTTTTTACATTAGTAATTCCTTTTGTACATAATTTTATATTGTTATTAATGATAAATTAATAAAAGCAACAAAACAACCGAAAGAGCTGGATCTTTTTAGTGAGCCAAGTCGAAAGAGCCAGTTCTCTAAAAAGAGCCGGAAATCCCATCACTATTCTGTAGGCACTGTAAAAGTAATCGGCTCAGCTGAATGTTTAATTTGCCAGTCAGTGTCAGGGCAAGCTGTTCAATACAAATCAGGACTCCCTTGAAAAAGAGGTTTTTGATCTCAACGGGACATTCCTGGTTAAATAAAGGTTAAATAAATTTTAAAAAGTACAAACTTTAAGCCTGGCCATGTCTCAGTATGCGTGCTTGTGTGTACTTGCGTTCTCGTGGACTTGTGATACATCATTAGTCGGAGACCAAGTACTGTTCCAATTCAAAGTATGCATCAAGCCGAGTATGCTAAAAATTCCTGGATGTGTTCTTGCTCCTCCCATTTTGTCGAGCATGCATCAGTGGTGACTTGTGTGGACTTGGTACAGCCAAATATCCCAGAATGCATTTTGTCCAAAACTCAAACGCGGCAATGGTGGAGGAGGGCTAAAAACTTTTAAATATTACTCTTTCTGGGTCACAAAATAAACTTTTAAGTTATTTTCAGATGTCTGTTAAGCTCGATATCTGACTGGGAGGTCAAGGCTCACTACAGCCGGCAGGAACAGTGGACAAATACAAAAAAAAAAACACCTATGATCCGAAGCCAGACTCTTTATCGATCTGATCAGCTGTTCTTCTCACTTCCTACGATGGATTATATCTCATCATGTTGTCAGTGTGACCTATCACATGGACCTGTCCAACAACAGGAAGTGATGTTTGTTTTTTTTCTCTCTACACTAGTATTTGCTCTCATTCGTAATGTTGCAATCGCTTTCTTGGAAACTTACACTCTATACACAACAGACACTCAATACACACTTTCTACACCTCCACACATGACATTATTATGCAGTCAAAATCCGGACACGCCAAACACTTCACCTTGCGTGAAGCTTCGGATCTCATTACTGCCCCACCTGAAGACGGTGGCCATTTGTCGGATCCTGATTCTGCCGACAGTGAGGATGAGGCCGACTTCGTTGAAGGGATTGACCCTTGCCAAGACAAGTATGTATATTGTTTGAAATAAAATAATGTTTTTTATGGAAGAGAAACGTAGGAAAAATTACGTTTGCAGTGCAAAAGAGGAATTTCGCACCGCGACACAATTTTGCCCAAATTACGCACCGTTATATAACTCTCGTGCTTTACAAATTGAACAGATGGTATAATTTCTTTTGTGTATAGTGTTGATAATGTTGAAGAGGAGGGAACTGAAGTCTCCTGCTCAACTGAAGCAGCCCCTACTCAGGAGGGAAGCAGAGGGAGGGGAAGGAGTCGGATGACTTGTCCTCCGGCAAAAAGAGGCAAGCGCTCCAGGTCACTTCCCGGTGATGCAGCTGCCTGGATGAGTGAAAAGAACCCTGACAGCTTGCCTCATTCTCTACCGAATTTCTGTCCAAAAAGAAAGCCAGGTGTGCAGCTGCCATTTTCAGAATGTGTGGACCTTCCATCGCCATCTGAACTATTCAAGATATACTTTGACCATGCTGCTATAAGAACACTGTGTGTCAACACAAACAAAAATGCAGCTAAAAATATTGCTGCAGGCAAAAAATTCACATGGACTGATCTCACAGAGGCTGAACTGTACCATTACATTGGCATAACACTCTACATGGGGGTTCTAAAGCTGCCTAAAATGAGAGATTTTTGGCGCGTGAATTCGATTTTTCATGTGCAATATCCCTCTGAGGTCATGACCAGAGACCGGTTCCTCACCATCACTTGGAATATTCATATGAGTGACCCTGCGGAAGACACTCTCAATGACAGAAAAAAAGGAACTACAGATTATGACTGCCTGCACAGACTACGTCCCCTGTATGACAGTTTACGTGTATCCTGCAAAGCTGTATACCACCCACAGCAAAACCTCTCTGTGGATGAGCGCATGGTTTCCACTAAAGCCAGAGTTTTCCTGAAGCAATACATAAAAAGCAAGCCAACAAAGTGGGGGATAAAACTTTTTGTGCTATCTGACAACACAGGCTACACAGTGGATTTTAACATTTATACAGGGAGGTCAACTCTGGTAACTGGGAAGGGGCTGTCATTTGATGCTGTGATGGCACTTATAAACAAAAACTACCTGGGAACAGGATATCACATTTATTGTGATAACTTTTATACAAGCCCAGCACTTTTTCACCACCTTCATGATCTGGGGTTTGGAGCATGTGGGACATTTCGGGACACAAGAGTTGGAGTACCAAAAACCAAAGTTACCGCTCTGACAAAAAAATCTCCGGGGACACTATGAAAAGGATCTGCAAGGTTGAAGGACGACACAGAGCAGTTGAGGTGCCATAACCATCAGCTGTAAAGGATTACAACCTCATGGGAGGAGTTGACCTGTCAGATTTTTTTGTTGATGAAGTGCTAAAATGCTTGTGTGCAAACACAAACAAAAATGCTGCAAAAAATAACGAAAAGGGTGAAAATTTTTACTGGAATGAAATAACACCAGAAGAGCTACAAAAGTACCTGGGTTTGTTACTTTACATGGCAGTCTGCAATTTTCCAAAAATGGTAGACATTTGGAGGAGAAACACAATTTTTCATGTTCCTTTTCCTGCCACTGTAATGTCCAGAGACCGTTTTATGGCCATCACTTCTAATCTTGGTATCAGTGATCCAGAAGAAGATGCGGCCAATGACAGAAAAAGGGCACAGAGGACTATGACATACTTCACCGAGTCAGACCTCTCCTTGAGATGATGAGAAATCGTTGCATAAGTAATTACCACTCAGAGCAGCATATTTCAGTTGATGACAGGATGGTTTCTTCAAAGCCAATATTAGCCATCAAGCAATGCATGAAGGCCAAACCCACCAAGTGGGGGCTAAAAAATTTTTGTTGTTGCTGATGTCAATGGCTACACAATAGACTTCAAGCTGTATACAGGGAAATCAAAGTTTTCATCAGGGAAAGGACTCTCTTTTGACCATCTGGGATCGGGTTACATTTTTTACTGTGACAACTTCTACACCAGCCCAGCTCTCTTTCAACACTTGAATAAGCAGGGATTTCGGTCTTGTGGTACATACAGGCTGGGCAGGCTGGGTGTTCCATCCTCTCAGGAAAATGCTCTCCATAAAAGATCACCAAGAGGCTCCATTCGGTGGATCAGGGATGGTGACCTTTTATTTGTAAAGTGGGTGGACAGTTGAGAAGTCGCCATCTGTACCACCGTCCACCCTGTGTACAGTGGGGACACAGTGTCAGAAAAATGAAGATGGACATTTTGAGAGCGTTTCTGTCCCCAGACCGACAGCTGTGACTGAATACAATAAATACATGGGAGGAGTGGACACATCAGACCAGATGCTGGGAACATATTTAGTCCATCGCAAAACTAGAAGATGGGACATGACAGTTTTCCAGCATCTTCTGGACGTTGCAGTTACAAACAGCTTCATCATTCACAAAGAGTTGTGCATCAGCAAGCAACAGAAGCACAAGACTCACCAGGCCTTCCAGGAGGAGCTCCCTGCACATCACCTAGGTGTTTTCTTGGATAGCAAGCCCGAGTCCCCAAGTCAAGGACACTTTCCTGTCCCTACGAGCACTAGAGATATGGGAAAGAGGCACAGGGCAACCTTGGGAAGGAAGCAGTGCACTGTCTGTAAGAGGAGCACTCCTTGGAAATGCCAGCAGTGCAATGTAGGCCTTTGCCTGCAGCTTGAAAGGAACTGCTTTTTGGAGTTCCACCAGGGACCAAAATCTGGACTTGCTTAGAAAAGAGACCCCCAGAAACAAACTATAGCCAAAGTTCACATATTTGTTGTTGTTTTATAGTTCAAATTGCAAATTGCAAATATTTTATTTCATGTACATTTGAGTTCTTATTCAGTAAAAATCTGTAAGATTGAATTTAAATTCGTTTTTTGTGTTTTCCCGTTATTATTCCCTTGTTACACATCAATCCGATTGTTAAGTGATGACGTGACGAATCCTACTTCCGGGTCTAAAGTAGTCTGCGTTTAATATGGCTTTTGTGTTGTTAACATGTTTAATGTTTTGTATTTTCTTCTATTTAATCTCAAAAAGCTCCTAAAACAGTCAGTGATCACTGTTGACCTCCCTCGGCTTTTATTACCGCTAATCATTTATTTAAGCTCAGTTTTTAAAACCTTAGGATGTAACTACAGCCCAGCCCATGCAGCAGTATATGAATGACTAACCTCGTATTGTGGATGGATTATCTCAGTTGTTCTCCTGGCTGAAGTTTGGTCCTTTTACAGCATCCTGCCATGCGATTACATTTGTTCCTGACCACCGAGAACACTCACGTTAACTTTTATCGAGTGGAAAAAAAGTTAGCTTGTTTATATTATGCTAACATAGCTGTGTCGCTAGCGGTCACGTAGCACATCATTATATACCAGCTAGCCCAACTTCAGTAACCCTACAAACGTCACTGCTGTTTAGTTTTCTGTCTTCATTTATGCTGGAAGTGATAGCAGAGCTGTACGTTTTAATTTGTTTCCAAAACCCCGCAGTCAGGACATGCTATATTGTATTTAGATAGAAGCTAGCGAGCTAACTCCCTGCTAACTTCTAACTCCGTTAAATGTCATAAATTCCGTTTTCATGGATGCCTGGATGTTAAACTCAATTGTTACACCTGGTAGAGCAGAACGCTGATCATTTTATTAAAGATGAAAGACTTTAGACAGTTTTTCAACTCTCAGTAATGCCATAGTGATCGTTTGATATATGGACCTGCAGCGGAGTTTAGACCCAGACACGGCTAGTGACGTCAGACTGAACAACCGGATAGTACCTACTGGGATTGATACGCCTACCTTGAATGGTTTTCCATTACAAATGACGCCGCTGTCGGTGGTATACAGTCTGACTATGTCACATTTTATTACCTTCTGCGATCGCTTGGAAAATCCTGAAAACTAGTGATGTGCGGATCGATCCTGAAATATCGATTCCTCCGATACCAATCATTTATGTTCTAGAATCGATTCTCACATTAAAATATCGATATTTTAGTAATTTAGGGTAAATTTGTAGTTTATCATTAACAGGAACACAGTGGAAAGAAACTATAACATTCGGATTGTCTACATTCAAAGGAACTACTTCCTCTTCCGCCTTTCATAGTCATGTGCGAAATACGGCTGTATAAATGTCTCGCAGCCCCTTGGCGTGCGCACTCACAACAATGGCTGAGCGTAATTGTGCGGACGTATTTTACCTCCACAAACAGCTGAGACGTGGTTTGCGATACATGTGGCAAAAAAGTGAGGTGTTGTGGCCATACTTGCCAACCTTGAGACCTCAGAATTAGGGAGACATTCAAAAGGGCTGTTGGGGGGGGGTGATAAATACATTTTACAGTGTTTATTTATCGGATAAAATACGTTAAATGTCACCGTTATTATTGGCCGGCCCGGAAACAGCGGGGGTGTCCAAATTCAGAGGCTGCTTCCACCTGAGGAAAGAAAGCCGGGTAGTACGTCACGAGCTCCCTCGGTGGAGTGAAACTCTGTCATCTGCTCCTTGCTATCTAAAATATAACCGGGCGCTGGCGTAAACTCTCGACCGTCTCACACTTCTGTTTAACCAGTTTTCTGTTTGACGTTTATTCAGCTGTGTGAAAATATGTTAAAAGTTTTTTTGCGACCCAGAAAGAGAAATAAGAGTCATATTAAAACTAAGTAGCTGCCGCCATTGTTGGAAACTGGAATTGGCTGGGCCATGCTATGAATTCTGCGAAATGGTTTTTCAATTTTGTTGAATGGAAAATCGGGAGAAATTCGGGAGAATGGTGGCTCCGGGAGATTTTCGGGAGGGGCACTGAAATTCGGTATTCTCCCGGAAAAATCGGGAGGGTTGGCATGTATGGTTGTGGCAACATCACTAACCTTGTCAAACACCTCAGAGTAAATCATATCACAGAATATGAGGAGCGTATGTTGAGGCGAACTGAAGAGGAGGACAGGGACAGGTGCTGCTAGGGCGAGACAGACGTCTCTCACGGAGTCCTTTAGTGCTGCAGGCAGGCAAGGTGTTCAAATAGGCACAACTTCAGTTTTTTTATTTCTATATGATGAACTCTGCATTATTAAGTGATAAGAACAAGTAATCTGATGTCCTGTAATTTTACTGAAGAAAAGCCTTGACTCCGTTGCTCCACTCACCACCAAAAAGATTAACGTAAAACATGCATCACCCTGGAGAAACGAAGAAGTCAAAAAACTCAAAAGAAATTGCAGGGCAGCAGAAAGGAGATGGAGGAAATCAGTATTAACAAAAATAATCCCAAGGTCCTCTTTTCCACCATAGATCATTTATTTAACCCTGATTTTAAAAGCTCCAAAAGAACCCCCACAGACTCGCTCTGTGAGCAGTTTGCAGACCACTTCAGGGGAAAGATCAGCGCCATCAGATCTGATATTTTATCTAATCGCGATATGATTGTAAACACATCTGAGGGCTCGATTGTACCTGAGGAGACACTGGACAGCTTTGTCCTGGTTAATGCTGAGAACCTTCAGAAGGTTTTCTCCACAGTGAGACCCACCACATGTCTTTTAGATCCAATCCCTTCTTCACTCTTTAAAACACTTTATGGATTTTTTGAGGCTGAGCTTTTATACATGATGAATTGCTCTCTTCAGTTGGGTGTCTTCCCTGCTGCCTTTAAAACGGCGGTGGTGAGGCCCCTTCTGAAGAAGAGCAATTTGGATTGTAATGATTTTAATAACTACAGACCTGTATCCAACTTACCATTTTTAAGTAAAGTCTTAGAAAAACTTGTTTTTACTCAGATTACTGATTTTCTCAATGATAGACAGATCCTGGAGATATTCCAGTCTGGATTTAGGGTGAACCACAGCACAGAGACGGCTCTCCTAAAGGTTTTAAATGATCTTAGATGTAACTGGGACGCCCAAAAGCTCTCAGTCCTGGTGCTACTGGATCTAAGCGCAGCCTTTGATACAGTAGACCACGCTATTCTTTTAAACAGACTGAAACACATGGTGGGCCTCTCTGGTGCTGTACACAACTGGTTCACTTCCTATCTCTCTGACAGATCTTTTATGGTGAGTATGGATACATGCTCCTCTAAGATCCATAAAATGACATGTGGTGTGCCTCAAGGGTCGGTTCTAGGCCCTGTACTTTTTAATTTGTATATGTTGCCTCTCGGCAGTGTCATCAGGAGGCATGGAGTGAACTTCCACAGTTACGCTGATGACACGCAGCTGTACATCTCCGTGTCTCCTGATGACACCAGACCAATGGATGCCCTTTTTAACTGTATCTTGGATATAAGATCTTGGATGGCAGAAAACTTTTTACAGCTTAACCAGGACAAAACTGAAGTTTTAATTGTCGGTCCTGAGGCTCAGAGAGAGAAACTCTTGTCTAAATTAGAGGCATTTTCACTATGTCCTTCGCTACAAGTGAAAAACCTGGGTGTTATTTTTGACTCTGAGCTTGGTTTTATCCCACATGTTAAACATGTAACCAAAATTGGATTTTATCATCTAAAAAATATAGCCAGAGTCCGCCCTATTCTCTCTCGGGCCAACACGGAGATGCTGATGCATGCTTTTATTACCAGTCGCATTGATTACTGTAATGCCCTGCTCTCTGGTCTTCCTAAGAAGAATATTTCAACTTTACAACTCTTGCAAAACTCGGCAGCTCGTGTGCTGACGAAGACCAGAGGGCGGGCCCACATTACACCGGTTTTAGAATCGCTGCATTGGCTCCCCGTGTGTTTCAGGATCGATTTTAAAGTTCTTTTATTGGTTTTTAAATGTCTTAATGGTCTTGGGCCTTCTTATCTCTCAGATCTGCTTTTACCATACGAACCCTCGCGGACCCTGAGGTCCTCTGGTACTGGCCTTTTGATTGTCCCTAAAGTCAGGACACATACTCACGGAGAGGCAGCTTTTCAGTGGTATGGTCCTCGTCTGTGGAACAGCCTGCCGGAGGAGCTCAGGGCCGCAGAGAACGTACATGTTTTTAAGAACAGGCTCAAGACCCACCTTTTTAATTTAGCTTTTACTTAGCGTTTATTTATTTTTTATGCTTATTTATTCTATCCTGTTATTCTATTATTAATTTAGGATTTACCTAATATTTCTTGATTTTATTCTTATTCATTTTTTAATCTTCTTACTCTATTTATATTTATATTTTTTATATGTATCCTGTTCTTATTTATTTTATCATTTTACCCTGTATACATCGCTGTGGGGGTTCTTTTGGAGCTTTTAAAATCAGGGTTAAATAAATGATCTATGGTGGAAAAGAGGACCTTGGGATTATTTTTGTTAATACTGATTTCCTCCATCTCCTTTCTGCTGCCCTGCAATTTCTTTTGAGTTTTTTGACTTCTTCGTTTCTCCAGGGTGATGCATGTTTTACGTTAATCTTTTTGGTGGTGAGTGGAGCAACGGAGTCAAGGCTTTTCTTCAGTAAAATTACAGGACATCAGATTACTTGTTCTTATCACTTAATAATAGCAAGTTCATCATATAGAAATTTAAAAAAAACTGAACTTGTGCGCTATTTGAACACCTTGCCTGCCTGCAGCACTAAAGGACTCCGTGAGAGACGTCTGTCTCGCCCTAGCAGCACCTGTCCCTGTCCTCCTCTTCAGTTCGCCTCAACATACACTCCTCATATTCTGTGATATGATTTACTCTGAGGGGTTTGACAAGGTTAGTGGTGTTGCCGCAACCCTACATGCCAACCCTCCCGATTTTTCCGGGAGAATACCGAATTTCAGTGCCCCTCCCGAAAATCTCCCGGAGCCACCATTCTCCCGAATTTCTCCCGATTTTCCATTCAACAAAATTGAAAAACCATTTCGCAGAATTCATAGCATGGCCCAGCCAATTCCAGTTTCCAACAATGGCGGCAGCTACTTAGTTTTAATATGACTCTTATTTCTCTTTCTGGGTCGCAAAAAAACTTTTAACATATTTTCACACAGCTGAATAAACGTCAAACAGAAAACTGGTTAAACAGAAGTGTGAGACGGTCGAGAGTTTACGCCAGCGCCCGGTTATATTTTAGATAGCAAGGAGCAGATGACAGAGTTTCACTCCACCGAGGGAGCTCGTGACGTACTACCCGGCTTTCTTTCCTCAGGTGGAAGCAGCCTCTGAATTTGGACACCCCCCGCTGTTTTCCCCCGGCCAATAATAACGGTGACATTTAACGTATTTTATCCGATAAATAAACACTGTAAAATTTATTCATCACCCCCCCCAACAGCCCCTTTGAATGTCTCCCTAATTCTGAGGTCTCAAGGTTGGCAAGTATGGCCACAACACCTCACTTTTTTTTGCCACATGTATTGCAAACCACTTCTCAGCTGTTTGTGGAGGTAAAATACGTCCGCACAATTAGCTCAGCCATTGTTGTGAGTGCGCGTGCCAGTGGGTGCTAGATATTTATACAGCCGTATTTCGCACATGACTATGAAAGGCGGAAGAGGAAGTAGTTCCTTTGAATGTACGAATGATATAGTTTCTTTCCACTGTGTTCCTGTTAATGATAAACTACAAATTTACCCTAAATTACTAAAATATCAATATTTTAATGTGAGAATCGATTCTGGAACATAAATGATTGGTATCGGAGGAATCGATACTTCAGGATCGTTCCGCACATCACTAGTTTTCAGGATTTTCCAAGCGATCGCAGAAGGTAATAAAATGTGACATAGTCAGACTGTATACCACCGACAGCGGCGTCATTTGTAATGGAAAACCATTCAAGGTAGGCGTATCAATCCCAGTAGGTACTATCCGGTTGTTCAGTCTGACGTCACTAGCCGTGTCTGGGTCTAAACTCCGCTGCAGGTCCATATATCAAACGATCACTATGGCATTACTGAGAGTTGAAAAACTGTCTAAAGTCTTTCATCTTTAATAAAATGATCAGCGTTCTGCTCTACCAGGTGTAACAATTGAGTTTAACATCCAGGCATCCATGAAAACGGAATTTATGACATTTAACGGAGTTAGAAGTTAGCAGGGAGTTAGCTCGCTAGCTTCTATCTAAATACAATATAGCATGTCCTGACTGCGGGGTTTTGGAAACAAATTAAAACGTACAGCTCTGCTATCACTTCCAGCATAAATGAAGACAGAAAACTAAACAGCAGTGACGTTTGTAGGGTTACTGAAGTTGGGCTAGCTGGTATATAATGATGTGCTACGTGACCGCTAGCGACACAGCTATGTTAGCATAATATAAACAAGCTAACTTTTTTTCCACTCGATAAAAGTTAACGTGAGTGTTCTCGGTGGTCAGGAACAAATGTAATCGCATGGCAGGATGCTGTAAAAGGACCAAACTTCAGCCAGGAGAACAACTGAGATAATCCATCCACAATACGAGGTTAGTCATTCATATACTGCTGCATGGGCTGGGCTGTAGTTACATCCTAAGGTTTTAAAAACTGAGCTTAAATAAATGATTAGCGGTAATAAAAGCCGAGGGAGGTCAACAGTGATCACTGACTGTTTTAGGAGCTTTTTGAGATTAAATAGAAGAAAATACAAAACATTAAACATGTTAACAACACAAAAGCCATATTAAACGCAGACTACTTTAGACCCGGAAGTAGGATTCGTCACGTCATCACTTAACAATCGGATTGATGTGTAACAAGGGAATAATAACGGGAAAACACAAAAAACGAATTTAAATTCAATCTTACAGATTTTTACTGAATAAGAACTCAAAGTGTACATGAATAAAATATTTAGAATTTGCAATTTAAACTTTAAAACACTAAACAACAACAAATATGTGAACTTTGGGACTATAGTTTGTTTCTGGGGGTCTCTGTGTTCTATGCAAGTCCAGGTATTTTTGGTCCCTGGTGGAACTCGAAAAAGCAGTTCCTCTCAAGCTGCAGGCAAAGGCCTATATTGCACTGTTGGCATTTCCAAGGAGTGCTTCTCTTACAGACAGTGCACTGCTTCCTTCCTATGCTTGCCCTCTGCCTCTTTCCTATATCCACAGTGCTTGTAGGGACAGGAAAGTGTCCTTGACTTGGGGACTCGGGCCTGGTATCCAAGAAAACACCTAGGTGATGTGCAGGGAGCTCCTCCTGGAAGGCCTGGTGAGTCTTGTGCTTCTGTTGCTTGCTGATGCACAACTCTTTGTGAATGATGAAGCTGTTTGTAACTGCAACGTCCAGAAGATGCTGGAAAACTGTCATGTCCCATCTTCTAGTTTTGCGATGGACTAAATATGTTCCCAGCATCTGGTCTGATGTGTCCACTCCTCCCATGTATTTATTGTACTCAGTCACAGCTGTCGATCTGGGGACAGAAACCCTCTCAAAATGTCCATCTTCCTTTCTCTGCCAGCGTAACACTATGTCCCCACTGGACAAAGGGTGAACGGTAGTACAGACAGAGACTTCTCGACCGTCCATCCACTTTACAAATAAAAGCTCACCGTCCCTGATCCACCAAGAGGCCCCCTCTTGGTGATCTTTTATGTAGAGCATTTTCCTGAGTGGATGGAACACCCAGCCTGCCCAGCCTGTATGTACCACAAGCCCCAAATCCCTGCTTATTCAAGTGTTGAAAGAGAGCTGGGCTGGTGTAGAAGTTGTCACAGTAAAAAATGTAACCCGATCCCAGATGGTCAAAAGAGAGTCCTTTCCCTGATGAAAACTTTGATTTCCCTGTACACAGCTTGAAGTCTATTGTGTAGCCATTGACATCAGCAACAACAAAAAATTTTTAGCCCCCACTTGGTGGGTTTGGCCTTCATGCATTGCTTGATGGCTAATATTGGCTTTGAAGAAACCATCCTGTCATCAACTGAAATATGCTGCTCTGAGTGGTAATTACTTATGCAACGATTTCTCATCATCTCAAGGAGAGGTCTGACTCGGTGAAGTATGTCATAGTCCTCTGTGCCCTTTTTCTGTCATTGGCCGCATCTTCTTCTGGATCACTGATACCAAGATTAGAAGTGATGGCCATAAAACGGTCTCTGGACATTACAGTGGCAGGAAAAGGAACATGAAAAATTGTGTTTCTCCTCCAAAAGTCTGACATTTTTGGAAAATTGCAGACTGTAAAGTGTAAAGTAAACAAGCCCAGGTACCTTTGTAGCTCTTCTGGTGTTATTTCATTCCAGTAAAAATTTTCACCCTTTTCGTTATTTTTTGCAGCATTTTTGTTTGTGTTTGCACACAAGCATTTTAGCACTTCATCAACAAAAAAATCTGACAGGTCAACTCCTCCCATGAGGTTGTAATCCTTTACAGCTGATGGTTATGGCACCTCAACTGCTCTGTGTCGTCCTTCAACCTTGCAGATCCTTTTCATAGTGTCCCCGGAGATTTTTTTGTCAGAGCGGTAACTTTGGTTTTTGGTACTCCAACTCTTGTGTCCCGAAATGTGCCATATCCTCCAACCCCCAGGCCATGAAGGTGGTGAAAAAGTGCTGGACTGGTATAAAAGTTATTACAATAAATGTGATATCCCGTTCCCAGGTAGTTTTTGTTTATAAGTGCCATCCCAGCAAATGACGGCCCCTTCTCAGTTACCACAGTTGACCCCCCTGTATAAATGTTAGTCCATTGTGTAGCCTGTGTTGTCAGACAGCACAAAAAGTGTTATCCCCGCTTTGTTGGCTTGATTTTTATGTATTGCTTCAGGAAAACTCTGGCTTTGTTATAGACCATGAGCTCACCCACAGAGAGGTTTTGCTGTGGGTAGTATACAGCTTTGCAGGCGACACGCTAACGTCATACAGGGAACGTACTCTGTGCAGGCAGTCATAATCACCAGTGCCTGTTTTTCTGTCATTGAGAGCATCTTCCGCAGGATCACTCATATGAACATTCCAAGTGATGGTGAGGAACCGGTGTCTGGACATGACCTCGGAAAGATATTCCACATGAAAAATCAAATTCACATGCCAAAAATCTCTCATTGTGGGCAGCTTTAGAACCCCCATGTAGAGTGTTAGGCCAAAGTAATGGTACATTTCAGCCTCTGTGAGGAGCTCCGTCCACTTGAAGTTTTTGCCTGCAGCAATATTTTTAGCTGCATTTTTGTTTGTGTTGGCACACAGTGTTTTTTTTATAGCAGCATGGTCAAAGTAAATCTTGAACAGTTCAGATGGAGATGGACTGTCCACACATACTGAAAATGGCGGCTCCACATCTGGCATTCTTTTTGGAAAGAAATTCGGTAGACAGGTTGAGGCAAGTTGTTTGGGTCCTTATCACTCTTCCAGGTAGCTGTGCATCACTGGAGAGTGACTCTGACCTGAAGCTCTTTCCTCTTTTTGCCAGAGGACAACTCATCCGACTCCTTCCTCTTCCTCTACTTCTCTCCGGAGTAGAGGCTGCTTCAGTCGAGCAGGACACTTCAGTTCCGTTCCCTCTTCAATATTATCAACACTATACACAAAAGAATTTAACACAGTGTTCGATTTGTCCAGCACGAAAGTAATATAATGATGTGTAATTCGCACAGAAATGTTTTGCGGTGCGAAATTCCTCTCCGCACGAAATTCTTCTTACTTTTCTCTAACATAAAACTATTTTTTCAAACAATATACATACTTGTTTTGGCAAGGGTCAATCCCTTCGATGAAGTCGGTTTCACCCCCACTGTCGGCAGAATCAGGATCTGACAAATGGCCACCGTCTTCAGGTGGGGCAGTAATGAGATCCGAAGCTTCACGCAAGGTGAAGTGTTTGGCGTGTCCGGATTTTGACTGCATAATAATGTCATGTGTGGAGGTGTAGAAAGTGTGTATTGAGTGTCTGTTGTGTATAGAGTGTAAGTTTCCAAGAAAGCGATTGCAACATTACGAATGAGAGCAAATACTAGTGTAGAGAGAAAAAAAACAAACATCACTTCCTGTTGTTGGACAGGTCCATGTGATAGGTCACGCTGACAACATGATGAGATATAATCCATCGTAGGAAGTGAGAAGAACAGCTGATCAGATCGATAAAGAGTCTGGCTTCGGATCATAGGTGTTTTTTTTTTTGTATTTGTCCACTGTTCCTGCCGGCTGTAGTGAGCCTTGACCTCCCAGTCAGATATCGAGCTGGTGGGTAACAGACATCTGAAAATAACTTAAGTTTATTTTGTGATCCAGAAAGAGTAATATTTAAAAGTTTTTGGTGGCGCTCCTCCACCATTGCCTGATTTGAGTTTTGGACAAAATGCATTCTGGGATATTTGGCTGTACCAAGTCCACACAAGTCACCACTGATGCATGCTCGACAAAATGGGAGGAGCAAGAACACATCCAGGAATTTTTAGCATACTCGGCTTGATGCATACTTTGAATTGGAACAGTACTTGGTCTCCGACTAATGATGTATCACAAGTCCACGAGAACGCAAGTACACACAAGCACGCATACTGAGACATGGCCAGGCTTAAAGTTTGTACTTTTTTCTTAAAATTTATTTAACCTTTATTTAACCAGGAATGTCCCGTTGAGATCAAAAACCTCTTTTTCAAGGGAGTCCTGATTTGTATTGAACAGCTTGCCCTGACACTGACTGGCAAATTAAACATTCAGCTGAGCCGATTACTTTTACAGTGCCTACAGAATAGTGATGGGATTTCCGGCTCTTTTTAGAGAACTGGCTCTTTCGACTTGGCTCACTAAAAAGATCCAGCTCTTTCGGTTGTTTTGTTGCTTTTATTAATTTATCATTAATAACAATATAAAATTATGTACAAAAGGAATTACTAATGTAAAAAAAGAGTGGATTTATTTATATATGTTTATATATAAATATATGCGGTGGCCCCTAGAGACAAA
>NW_024582433.1:1127902-1129692 GCF_018398535.1 Haplochromis burtoni
GGGACAGAGAATATGCATGTTCTTTTTGTTTTCATATTATAATTTATATTTAATTGTGTTGTGGTTTGCAGTGTTTTGTGTTGTTTCACTTTAAATTTGTAAAAGGAAAAAGCTGAAAATTTAAATAGTTAAAAGTTGAAATGTGAATAGTTGTTTTTGTATTATATGATTTATTTATTACATTTTATGTGGAGTGAATAAATAAAAGTATATTTACGGTGGCCCCTAGAGACAAAGCAGTAAAAACTCCAAAACACGTACAAACCCTGAAGCACGTACAAACTCACAACACGCAAAACTCCAAAACTAAAAAACTCCAAACACGTACAAACTCCAAAACACGTACAAACACAACACGAAAAAACTCCAAAACACGTACAAACCCCGAAGCACGTACAAACTCCAAAACACGCTAAAAACTCCACAAACACGTACAAACCCCGAACACGTACACAACCGTAAAACAAAACACGTAAAACCAAAACACTAAAAACTCCACAACACGCAAAAACTCCACAACACGCAAAAACTCCACAACACGCAAAAACTCCACAACACGTACAAACCCCGAAGCACGTACAAACTCCAAAACACGTAAAAACTCAGACGCACGTAAAAACTCAGAAGAATGTAAATGCTAGGCGCAGTGTTGAGTTTTTGTTACGTAGTGGCTACACAAGCCAGCGATTTCAGTTAACGCTAGAAATGTGTTTTGGAGTTTGTACGTGCTGCGTGTGGAGTTTGTACGTGTTTTGGAGTTTGTACGTGTTGTGGAGTTTTGGCGTGTTGTGGAGATTTTGCGTGTTGTAGAGTTTGTACGTGCTTCAGGGTTTGTACGTGCTTCAGAGTTCGGACGTGTTTTGATGTTTGCACGTGCTTTGTCTCTAGGAGCCACCGTAAATATACTTTTATTTATTCACTCCACATAAAATCTAATAAATAAATAAATCATATAATACAAAAACCAACTATTCACATTTCAACTTTTAACCATTTAGCTTTCAGCTTTTTCCTTTTAAACAAATTTAAAGTGAAACAACACAAAACACTTCAAACCACAACACAATTAAATATAAATTATAATATGAAAACAAAAAGAACATGCACATTCTCTGTCATATGGGCCTGCATGAATAAACGTTCTGAATCCTTTATCATCTGCAACTGAAAATAGTTGTGGATGATCACTATACCTTTCTAATGTGACGTTTTTGTCCCTGGCTCTCTTTCTCTGTCTCTCCCTCCTGCTCTGTTCCTGTGCTACTGCGACTGTAACTACGCAAGGCACTAAAAGAGCGCTCACAGCTGCAGCTACTGACAGGAATGGTTAGTGCAATTCTAAAGATGACCTTCAGAGTTGGGAACATGTCCTCGTCAAGCAAGTGGAAGGCAGTTGTGATGTCGCAAATGTCCTCTTTTTCCATTTTTCTTTTCATGAAGTTTTTTTGCCACAACAAGTTCTTCAGGCTTTATCGTCACATGGTAGTGTGCCACAATGGGTTTTAAGGCACCTTCGGAAAGGAATGTTGAGGAGGATGGATTGCATGCCTGAATGCCCTCTATTATTTTCTGTCCTACCCCAGAAAATCTGTCTGCTAGCTCCTGCAACATTCGGTCCAAACAAGGAAAGAATATCTCGTACCTAAACTCTGCTGAGCTTGTGAGATTTGGTGTTGCACCACAGCTGGACTCAAGTACAAATCCTTCAAGTCTTTTCTGTTTGTGTCAAATATTTGAGAAGGCCATGGACATTTGTGGAAGCTACAACATCCAGATTCCTCAGGGGGCAC
>NW_024582433.1:1162216-1165836 GCF_018398535.1 Haplochromis burtoni
GCATAAAAGAGATAACGTTGGTGTTTCCGTCATGTAGTAACTGCTGGCTTTAACTGTACAAAGGTTGTTCGACACTATGAAACACATACAGACTTCATGATGTTTTTGTTTATACACAGGTCACGCTGATTACTGAACAAAAACCCAAAGATCAGATGTTAAACAGATTTATTTGCTCTCTCTCCTCCTTAATCACCCCTGTAGATGACTGTTAACCATGTCACACGCTGGTCTAATGCTGAACATTAAACATAATATAAATAATTTTTAAAAAGCTCATTTAAAAACATTGATAGAGGACATTTTTCTGCAGAATAATATTTTTACTTTGATACTTTGTGCACAATTTTACAATTATATAATTTTATGTTTGGTGAGGTGTTTTCATAGTGTTTTATTGCTTCTTTTTGTAAAGGATTGGTTTGAAAAATGTCTCCACGACTTGTAATTGTCAGCCAATAAATAGCAAATAATTTGGTATAAAAACACAGTCACTCACACTAAATGACTGTTCTAAATGTTCATCACAGTCACAGCCTGTGGAAAGAAACTGTACTTGAAGCTGCTTGTTTTGGTGTACTCTGTAGCGCCTCCCAGAGGAGAGAAGTTGGAACAGGTTGTGCCCAATTTCTGATGCGACAAATGTGGCATCATTTAAGAGGAAAAAACAGACTGTTAAACAGTATAAGAGTTATTGCCAAAAAACATCGTCACAACAAATAAATAATCGATCACACACAAATTTCCTTATTTTTTTGTGCTAACTTGTAGCTGCTGCATGCTGGGTGTGCTATGTTTTTATGCTTTGTGGTCGTCTCTGTGTAGCCAGAAGATTAGCTATGTTGTTATGTCTGTCCATCACTCAGGTCTCCTGCCTTGGGCTTGCAGATTACAGGGAAATGCCACACATCTGTCTGTTGTCACTGCTAGAATATTTCTTTTACAATTTTCTTTACATTTTTAAAATTTTAGTTAGATATTTTTCTGTATTTGCTTATTTTCCAGTCTTAATAGTGTTCATAAAGAGACTAGCAAGAACAATATTAAAGAGCTGTTTCAATAAACAGTGCACAAATGCTGTGATGAAATACTGATGATCAGCTTTTTAAAGCTGTGGAAGTAGTATCGAATCCTAAATTCTATACTTTATACAGATGTCTTTGTGGACCTTTATGGGAGCATTAAATTGTCTAAAATATAGTATCCTATCTTTATATTTATGTTCTATAAGTTGTAACACCACAGTATATGTAGAGTCTATAAAAACAGACTTTTACTGAAAGTACAAATGTTCTGGAGTAAAATATACGTCAAACTCTATATAACTATTGAGTCTTTAAAGTGGGAATACAGTTGGATCTAATTCACTGTAACTGAATCACACCATCATTTATTTGTTGATTTATATTAACCTAAAGAAAGTTCAGTGAATAAATAAATCAAAAATCAATATGAAAGAGGTGTATGTATGTGTGATGTATGTGGTGTGGTCTTATACATAAACCCTGAGAAATCCATTAATACTTCATTTTTGATGCAATTATTTATGTATCCCTGCTCCTAACCTGCTACAGTGTGCAACTTGGCATCTTCATAAACCAGTGCGTGATCTGAAATGACAAAGCCGCTATGAAAAGTGCAGAGAGGTTTGAATATGGACAGGGGTGTGAAACACATCTGAGCCACACACACGAGCGAGTGCCATCAGTCATGTAAACAAGTGACACATGCAAAAAATAAATAAATAAATAAATAAAAATACACAAAAGCAACCTGATATGAGACAGGCCAACACAACCAGAAGCAGATACACACAAAACAGGTCCGAAGAGTAGATCTGTCAGTATGGGTGGGGAATTGGCAGTAATAATGTTGGGTGAAGTCTGAAATATTATTGTTTGCCAGAGAGCGTCACTGGATTATATTCCAGTGTTTGTTGAGCTGTCTAATTCATCCAGATTTGCTTTCAGCCTTTTCTAATATGAATAAATATATTTCTACAGTCAAATAATGCACAAAGTAAGCACTTTAATCCATAAAGGTCTCCCGAATGCTGTGAAGTCTTGTGAAGTCTTTGAAGCTTAAATGTGACGATCAGAATAATATTTCCACAGTATACGATCCCGTTAATTATTTAAAACAACTGTATAGTCCTATAGCGTGTCAAAACCATTTCTTTTGATTGACAGCTAAACCGAGCAATGGTCACGAGCCATGCAACCCAGCGGACCAATGGGAGTGAAGGTGACGGTTCAGTGGGCTGGGTTTAGAGCAACGATGGCCGCCGCCAGCAGCAGCAGTCTCTACAGTGGCTCCAAATTACTGCTCGGTTTTACATGCAAAGGGAAGAAAATGCCTTTGAAATTTCGCTGGACAATCGCTTTTCTGGTTGTTACTCTAAGCCTGTGTTTTGCCGACGATGACCACGAAATGGAGGAGTTCCTGAAGCGGGAGCATTCCCTTTCCAAGCCTTACCAAGGTACCTGTGGTACAGGAGGGGGCGCGGGCTGAGGGGCGAGGACAGATATTTCCAGAATAATGTACTCACTCATGAACTCGTGCACGCACTAGCCGCTTTTCTGAGATGAAATCACTCTATTTCTCACGCAACTCGTCTAGTGGCATTGTCATAGTGACATACTCGGTATATATTTTGTGCTTTCTTATCTTTCATGCGCGTGTCCCCCTCCCACTCACTGACAAAGCACTTTGATCTCAGGCTCAGTGAGCTGTGTTTTGCTGCCATTATAATGGGTGCTGATTGTTTTACCAGGTGTGGGCTCCTCAAGCTCCTCCCACTGGGAGCTGATGGGCGATGCCATGGTAACCACCGAGCAGGTGCGCCTGACACCTGACATGCAGAGCAGACAGGGGGCGATATGGAGCCGCATTGTGAGTAAAGGCTGCACTGTGTACAAGTTTGCATACTCCCAGTATACTGCATGAGCAGCAAGTCTGGTGACTGAGTTATTTCCTTGACTTAACTGCTTTAGGTGCTTAAAAAAAAGTTACAATCACTTTTCATCATCTAACTCGATGCTAAGTGTCGGATGCAGTGGTGTAAAGCACGCTGTCACTGGACTCCAGAACAGTGGAGTCTGGTAATCCGATGGTAATCCGATTCTGGGTTTGGCTGTTTCCAGGAGAACGGTGATTGTCGGACTGTATTGGGCCAGGTATAAAGGTTGGTGGAGGGGCGATTATGGTGTGGGGTTGTTTTTCAGGAGTTATTTCCAGTGAAAGGAACTCTTAATGCTTCATCATACCAATCCATTTTGAACTATATCATGCTCCCAGCTTTGTGGGAACGTGACTGCACACCAGTGGATAAAGCGAGGTCCATGAAGACGAACAAGTGTGGTCTGGATGAACTTGACTGGCCTGCGCAGAGTCCTGACCTCAACCCAGTAGATGACCTTTGGGGTGAATTCGAGGGGGAACTGTGAGCAAAAATTGTGCAAAAATCAGTGTCTGAGCTCACAAATGAGCTTCTGGACGAATGACCAGAAATTCCCATAATCACTCCTAAACCTTGTAGAAAACCTTCACAGAAGAGTAAAGGCTGTTAAAGCTGCAACAGCTGGGCCGAAATCATATTAAACCCCTATGGATTAAAAATG
>NW_024582433.1:1165856-1213387 GCF_018398535.1 Haplochromis burtoni
CAGCAGCAGTCTCTACAGTGGCTCCAAATTACTGCTCGGTTTTACATGCAAAGGGAAGAAAATGCCTTTGAAATTTCGCTGGACAATCGCTTTTCTGGTTGTTACTCTAAGCCTGTGTTTTGCCGACGATGACCACGAAATGGAGGAGTTCCTGAAGCGGGAGCATTCCCTTTCCAAGCCTTACCAAGGTACCTGTGGTACAGGAGGGGGCGCGGGCTGAGGGGCGAGGACAGATATTTCCAGAATAATGTACTCACTCATGAACTCGTGCACGCACTAGCCGCTTTTCTGAGATGAAATCACTCTATTTCTCACGCAACTCGTCTAGTGGCATTGTCATAGTGACATACTCGGTATATATTTTGTGCTTTCTTATCTTTCATGCGCGTGTCCCCCTCCCACTCACTGACAAAGCACTTTGATCTCAGGCTCAGTGAGCTGTGTTTTGCTGCCATTATAATGGGTGCTGATTGTTTTACCAGGTGTGGGCTCCTCAAGCTCCTCCCACTGGGAGCTGATGGGCGATGCCATGGTAACCACCGAGCAGGTGCGCCTGACACCTGACATGCAGAGCAGACAGGGGGCGATATGGAGCCGCATTGTGAGTAAAGGCTGCACTGTGTACAAGTTTGCATACTCCCAGTATACTGCATGAGCAGCAAGTCTGGTGACTGAGTTATTTCCTTGACTTAACTGCTTTAGGTGCTTAAAAAAAAGTTACAATCACTTTTCATCATCTAACTCGATGCTAAGTGTCGGATGCAGTGGTGTAAAGCACGCTGTCACTGGACTCCAGAACAGTGGAGTCTGGTAATCCGATGGTAATCCGATTCTGGGTTTGGCTGTTTCCAGGAGAACGGTGATTGTCGGACTGTATTGGGCCAGGTATAAAGGTTGGTGGAGGGGCGATTATGGTGTGGGGTTGTTTTTCAGGAGTTATTTCCAGTGAAAGGAACTCTTAATGCTTCATCATACCAATCCATTTTGAACTATATCATGCTCCCAGCTTTGTGGGAACGTGACTGCACACCAGTGGATAAAGCGAGGTCCATGAAGACGAACAAGTGTGGTCTGGATGAACTTGACTGGCCTGCGCAGAGTCCTGACCTCAACCCAGTAGATGACCTTTGGGGTGAATTCGAGGGGGAACTGTGAGCAAAAATTGTGCAAAAATCAGTGTCTGAGCTCACAAATGAGCTTCTGGACGAATGACCAGAAATTCCCATAATCACTCCTAAACCTTGTAGAAAACCTTCACAGAAGAGTAAAGGCTGTTAAAGCTGCAACAGCTGGGCCGAAATCATATTAAACCCCTATGGATTAAAAATGGGATGTCACCCAAGTTCATATGTGTGTGAAGACAGACGACCCAATACCTTTGGCAATATATTGTGTCGTTTCAGCTGTACTTGTAACAGCAGGTTCAAATAAAAAAGAGTAGAGCTACCTCTGTATTTACATTTACAGTAAGAGCCAGAGACACAAGCTGCAGATGGAGAGGTGAGGGTTAGTTTGAAATCCTGCAGGGTAATTTCCACTGTGTTGCCTGATGAAGTTAAACAGACTCGTGCACTCTGTTTCCTGTTTATAAGGTTTACTTAGCTACAGCAACGCAGGCTAACACCCCAGTTAAATGTATGCCCTCCTTTACATTTTCCAAAGAGTGGGCCAAATTGGAGTCATTGCTGGGCCAATTCTGACCCCTGGGCCTTATGTTTCACACCCCTGCTCCATAGTAAAGCACAAATGTTTCTTCCACTTTCAGTAGTTGCTGCAAGAAACATTGAAGGTTTAGACCTATAGTTATTGTACAAATGCATGCGATGACTGTGTGGTCGTGATAAGAGCTGCTGTACACTGACACGAACTGGGTGATAACCACAGCCTGTCTTCAGTGAGCGAGGCTTTACTACGTTTTCAGTTTAAGTTGTTTTGTTCTGGAACTGTTTTGACTTTAAAAAATGGGCTTTTGACATTGTTATGCTCAGTCACAATATGATGGTAATATTTGGTTTTAAGAATTGGTTAGATGTGGTTCATTACAGTAAGAAGCTTGACTGCTTGCCCACTATCATCTTTACTTTAACCTTGCTGATTTTATCTCACACTGGTAAACAAACATCCTCACCGTCTGCTGCTTGTGACTGTGGTTGGGTTAAAAACCTCATGCATCTGCCTCAATCTTAGTAGACTCGCTAAAATGATGAAGTCTGCTTCTATTTTCCTTTCCTCTTAGCTTGACCTCAACCCATCCTTAAGTGTTGTCCATGCAGTCACCTCACCTACACCTAATAAAGCTCTATATCAAATGTAGCAGGCAGTGAAACATTATTTACTCAAAAGGAAACCAGACTGTGGAACAGTACTAGGCCTACCAAAGACTTTTAACTTATACTTCTGTAGCTTATTGGACTTGTTGTGTTTTAGCCCTGCCATCTGAAGGACTGGGAGGTGCAGGTGCACTTTAAAATTCACGGGCAAGGAAAGAAGAACCTGAACGGTGACGGGTTGGCCATTTGGTACACGAAGGAACGCATGCAGAAAGGTAAGCACTACAGGATGAAATTAAAACCAACCATGGTGCTAAATAAACTACAAGAACTAGTGTTTATATGTTACCAGCACTGTCTTTAAATCCTTTTCCAGGGCCTGTTTTTGGAAATAAGGACAACTTCACCGGCTTGGGCGTTTTTGTGGACACATACCCCAATGAGGAGAAACACATAGAGGTGCGCTGCTGTGGTTCTGATTACTGTGTGGGTGCACTGTGGGATTAACAGTTTATGTAAAAGGGGCTGTATTTTTCTTCTTTTGTGCATACAATTGGATACAGGCGCAGAAGAAGAGATACACTCCTCGCACACAGGTAACCAGTGTTTTTAACATCTGACCCTCTCCCTATGATCCGGCCTCCACTCTCGTTTAACCCTTTTTCTCCCCTCCCCCCGTGGTTTGTTTGTGGTTACAGCTGGGTCATACTTAATAAAATGTTATGAAATTACACAAAACAATCACATAATAGGAAGTGAGCCTGCATGTCCTAATTGTTCTCCATTTTATTATTTCTTCTTCTCCTTTAGCCCTTTTTCTTTTTCCCAGCTTGCTGCTGTCACTGTAGTCATACTAATGTGGATTCACTCTTGCTAAAATGCCCTGTTCCCTCTCTGCTTTTCCTCCTGTGACCACAAGAGGATCTTCCCCTTTGTCCTGGCAATGGTGGGGAATGGCACCATCAGCTACGACCACGAGCGGGATGGCCGGCCCACAGAGCTGGGTGGCTGCAACGCCATGGTGCGCAACCTCAAGCACGATAGCTTCCTCTTCATCCGATACGTCCGCCGCAGGCTCACGGTGAGAGACACAGCCTTTGAATCATTTTGGCGTGCAGGAAAAAGCAGCTTGTATCATATAAGTTCATTCTAAGTGGTGAACCTTAGAAGTAAATGGAAATGTGTCGCCCAGGTGATGATAGATATCGACGGGCAGCATGAATGGAGGGACTGCCTGGACCTACCTGGCGTGCGGTTGCCACAAGGCTATTATTTTGGCGCTTCAGCAATCACTGGAGATCTCTCAGGTAAACAAGTGCAGAGTAATGCAATGGCTGGTTTTAGCTTTATCTTTTAAAACTGTTGTCGTGTGCTTTAGAGGTCATGTGTGGCATTGAGCCAACTGCAAGACGCAGAAACAATGGAATGAAGTGAAATCGAGCCTTTATTTAATAAAGGAAAAACATAGGGAGAGACCGACAGAAAAAACTCAGTGAACACTCTGAGAGTAATGGATTCAAAAAAGAGACGGAAACACAAAAAAACAGAGACCACAGAGGAGGTTAACGGATGCAGTGAAGGCCGACATGCAGAGGGTTGGTGTGTGAGGAGAGGATGGTAGAGATGGAGACAGATCTGCTGTGGTGAACTATAAAGGGAGCAGCTGGAAAAAGAAGAAGTTTAAATGTGAAAATCCACTTCTGCAAAGAATTAGGGAAACATTTGATCATCACAGTCTAACACCAAGTAGCAGACCTGTCAGTTCTCACGCCACCATCATGCAGAAAAGAGTATATTTTGTAAAACTGTAGTAAAAATGAGATTAGGAAACGTAAAAATATGAAGAAAAAAGAAACTAGATGCTGTTTATTGTCGTTATCTGGCCTTGTGTAACAGGACACTCTACTCAGATATTAAAACTCTAAATTATGGCCTCAGGGCTGTGAATATTTAGCGCTGCGAGCTGGGATTTTAACCTTTAAGTCAGCAGTTTAGTCGTGAAAATAATGATCTCACCATCGATTCACAACGCCAGCTTCACTTGAGCTGAATTACAGTGCAAGAAGACTCCTAGAACTCCATATTAGCTTCTAATCTCTGGGTTTCTGTTTAACTTTTTCACATTTCCATTTGCTGATTCTTACTTAATAGATAACCATGATATAATTTCTATGAAACTCTACCAACTGACGGTGCTGCGGAGCAAAAAGGAAGAAGAGGAGGAAGAAGACGTGATAACCATACCCAGTGTAGACAACATGGAGCTCATCAGATGTGAGATAACACAGTCACGCATCACTTAGTGGAGTTTCCATCAGAGGGTGTGCTTTTCGCTCACTGCTGTGCTCTCTTTCAGTGGGTCAGAGTGATGAGGGGATGAGCGGAATAGCCATTTTCTTCACCGTGCTCTTTTCCATGCTGGGGTGCATCTTCCTCATCGTTATCGGCCTGGTGGTGTACAGCCACTGGAACGAGAACAGACGCAAGCGCTTCTACTGAGGACAACAACAAAGCAGACAGCGATTGTAAAAGCCATCATGGTCTGCGGACACAACTGCACTGAAAGTGAGACGCTGCTGTCAGCTGGCACTGGTTTGTTTTTGTTTTGTTTTTTTTTAATCCCGAGGACAACTCAGTTTGACAGGAAGTGGAGTGGATGTATTCCCTGCTACACAAAAAGCCATACTACAACTTTGCCATCAGTAGCCATGAACCAATAGGAGGATCTCAATTCACACTTTGTCCCCCCCCCGGTTGACGCGCACCAACTCGGCCTTACCATCTCCACCTCTGTACCTGATACAAAGCAGATGTGCAGCACCGTCACTGACTTCTCATGAGCAGCTATTTTTTTGTGTTTTGGTACTGTTTGCTGGATTTGGAGGATATTTTTTTCACTGGTTTTCACATCACTGATGTTGATTTTGCAGCTTTAAGAAATCTACTTAAGTAAGCTGATGTGTTCCTGCTTGCAAGTCCATTAACTACCTGCAGTACAAGGCGCTAACCAAATTAGCAACAGCCACTGATCCGCTTCCTTGCATTAGAAAAGCCTCTCAGTTTATACTGTGCTGTATTGTGTGCTCTATATTCTTATTGTTGTTTTAGCATGCATGGCGTTTGTGTGGGTTAGTCTGTGATCTGCTTTGTTAACATCATGTGTGAGCTTTTAGCCGTTCTATCTACACATAGCATGTGTCAATGGCAGCGATCGGTGTGTTTCAGGGAAATTATCAATTTAACTCAGTTGCTTTGTCAAAACGCTTATTTATATTTCATACCTTTACCCTAGTCTGTGTGTGCATTTAAAAAAATGTTTTTTTATTTTCACTACTGCTATTTTATGTTTGTTTTATTTTATAAGAAGATGGTTCTTTCAGCCACTTCTCTTTTTCTATTTAGCACGTCACACCCTTCCTGACTCCACCCTCTCATTTACACCACACGTCATCATATCTCTTAGGTGGTGCTTTTTATTTATTGTGCAGTCTTTGGAAACTTCATTTGTTTCTGTAACCCAGCGGTCCCCAACCTTTTTTGCGCCACGGACCGGTTTATGCCCGAGAATATTTTCACGGACCGGCCTTTAAGGTGTCGCGGATAGATACAACAAAATAAAACTAGTACTGGTACCGAAAAAAAGATTTATTCATAACACACGTGAAAAGACCCAGGAAAACCGAGTTAACGATAAAAACAATAACAAAATAACGCTGAAAACCGATAAAAACCCTGAAAACCATACATTTCACACCTGAGCTTCAACTCTCGCGGCCCGGTACCAAACGACTCACGGACCGGTACCGGTCTGAGGCCCGGGGGTTGAGGACCGCTGCTGTAACCACTTTATCCACCGCACTACCTTATTTATGTTTTTTAAATGTTTTTTTATGAAACTGTGCCTCATGTATGCAGTCAGTGACTTAGGATTTACAATAAATTTAGCAGTTTTTATCTTGCTTCTGTGTCCTGAACTGTTTGATGTATTTAATGTCATGGAGGGTAGTGAGCACTGTTACGATGGCTCACTGCATTTTTAAGGTTTTTACACATTTATGAGTAGAGCCCTACTATTGTCATTGTTTACGGCTATGCCACCCTGAACACGCCCAATCTCAGAAGCTAAATGATAAATGAAGTGGTTCTTGTATAGTGCTTTCTAAGAGCTTTCTATCTAACATCCACACTCCAATGGATGCATCAGAGAGCAGGATACCCAAGGATACTTTGGGACGCGGCACAATTTTCCAGTGTTAGCAGATGACTCGCTGTACCTCCCCAACCAGATTTAGGCCTGGTTTGTACTGCCTAGGAGTACCAGGTGCGGTAAGCTTGGGGTGGCTCAGGAGGTGGAGTGTGTCATCAAGTGTGAATGTTAGATAGAAAGCTCTTAGGTCTAGAAAAAGTTCTTATGTGAATGAGGCAAGTTGTATAAAGTACTTGGAGTGCTCGAGTAAAAAAGCACTATAAAAGAGCCCATCCTTTTACCGTACTATTTACACATGTCTGTAGCTGGGGCACAGAAAACCCATTTTTCCTTTTTTTCTATTTTATTTCTGACTGTAGGAGGGTTTCTTTACACACCAATATTCTCCAGGTATCTAAAAATCAAGGATCATAAACCTTAATGACTACAGACCCAATGTTCTGACCTCTGTAGTTATAAAGAGTGCCTTTTGCTGTCATATCTCCCTGACCCCATCTCAGACTCCCTGTAGTTTGCCTATAAAGCCAGCGTGCTGGTAGATGATCTCCATGAGTATGCAGTTAACATGGCACTGCACTTTATTCTCCAGCACCTGAACTTTACAGGAACTTTTTCCAGGTTACTTCATGGACTATTTCCACTTCCAACACCATCATGCAGGACAAGCCGTCCCAGTTGAATGTACCTGCAGCTGCATCGCTGACTTCCTGCCTGACAGGAGGCAGAAGCATGTGAAACTGCCAGACATATGATGGGCTCTCCGTCTGTCAGCACTGGTTCCCCTTAAGGCTTAATATGGTGATCTGTTGTAAATACAACAACCTGGAGCTTAGTGCTGTCAAAACAGTGGAGGTGATTGTGGATTACTACCAGCGCCTACAGACTTCATCTCTCTATATCGCTGCCCAGTTGACAGTGAAATCTTTCCACTTCCTGGGAACCGCCATCTGCCAGAATTTAAAGCAGGAGCTAAAAATCAGCTTCCTCATCAAGAATGCACAGCAGAAGATGCACTACAAACGGCAGGGACTAAGGAAGGCTGCAGCGTGTTATCAGTTTTGCCAAAAAGGTGACTAGCTACAATCTGCCTTCTCTATAGAGCTATACACCACCAGGACGCTGAGATGGGTCAAAGTTTATGTCTGTTTAAGTTTATTCCTCCTCATGACACCGATCAATGCAAAAAACTTGAAGGGCAAGTTGCTACGGTATGGGTTACTTTCCAATTCAGAGCTCTGGTATAGAAACTGTATTGACTTTAGTTCATAGTGATTCAGCTATAATTTAATATATAATTTCAAAGTCTGTCCTAAATGATAGAACATCATAACATCAGTGGGGAGGTCTGATGCCTTAATGTGACTGGGGTTTGTTGGCAGGATGTCAATTTGGTTGCAAATTTGTGAACTGAATTCATTTCAATGAATCAGTTTCATTCATGAACATACAATTCAGCATTTAGAAACTTTGTGAAACATTTAAAATGATCTTGAAGGTGTCAAAATGGAAATAAATGACTGAAGAAAAATGGCAACAGGACAGACACCAGCACAGTTTATGCTACAGACAGGCATGCAAATGAGGACTTCAACATACCATTCAATACACTAAGCAAATACAGCCAGAGGATCAGACAGGAAGAGCATACACACACACTCACACCACCCTTATACAAATGATTTGGTTAAAATATGCATAAACTGTGTTGAATACTTGCCTGTTCTGTGGTATGAATTAAATATGTAACTTTTGCATTTTCAGTGTGCCGACCCTGTGGTTGGGAACAGACTTTAATCATGATTACAATAATTTCAGCAATCATGTGTGAACATGAGCTTTATATATCGTTAAAGCTTTCAGTTGGTACTCGTTTGACTATTTTAACTTTAAGGAGTCACAAGTGTGCCAGCTAAACCCTGTTTCACAGTGTTTGAGGCTGGCTGTGCGTTAGCCTAACAGCTAAATGACACCCATCAATAATTTAGACTGAATGCCTGAGGTGCATTAACTCAACCATGTGATCATCCTCCAAATTAATATGTGGGTACAGGAGGGGACGGGGAACCTTTTGTAGCCTTTCAGGTTTGATTGATCCCGAGGAAAACAGGATTCTGCAAAAAGGACAAACTCAAAGTCGATCAGCAGTGCGCCAATGTTTGTTTTATTAAAAAAATAAAATACAAATGATGACCCAAAGAGTACACAGCAGACTTCTTACAAAACCAAAGCATTTTTTGTCTGTCAGTCGGTGCTTATTGTTTTTCTATGTTACTTATTTTGGCTTTTTTTTTCTTTTCTTTTTAAGTTATCAGGAAAACAATGTAGAAAGAGTCAAGTTGCTTTTTTTTTTTTTAAATAGATGCCTTCCCTCTCAAAAGTGGATGATTCCCATTTTGGCAAAAAAAAAAACAAAACAGAAAAGACAAATGACACAGCTCAAAGACATGTGCCTCTCATCTGTTTGGTATAATCTATGTTTGAGGAAAAAAAAAAATAGTACAGTTCACAGGTTTGATGGACACAATCACACTGAAATGTTTTCAGTACAGTGTTGAGGGCTCAGCAAAGTATTACTAATAATGGCTGGTCTGATCCACGCTGACTGTGTTCCATGTTGAGGTCTTTCATGTGTATGATATAGATAAAAAACTGTGGTTCTGTATTAACTGGGGATTAAAGGCAATGTTTACATATTTAGCCTGTAATTTCATGAAGATGGAGAATAAAAAGTTGAGGGACAGAAAATTGTCAAACAGACCAAATAATAATAATAATAATAATAATAATATAATCAACTCTTTCAGCATACTCAACTAAACGTGTTTTATCCATAGGTTTGTAGCAGAAGTGTTAGTGGTTGAAGGAAGCAGAGAGAAAAAGCCAAAACAATAAGAGGGGAAATGGTGTATATATATATATATATATATATATTTAAAAACTAGAATGGCATTTTAACTCAAGCCCCTCAATAGACACTCCCCACATCACTGTAGTAGCATTACAAGTATTTTTCTTTCTTTTTAAACAGTTTTTCTTAAACAAATAGATAAAACACAGACCAACCGAAGTAGATTACAGTATAGTGCAGTGCCACAAGTACTGAGAGTTATATTGCTTGTACTGGTGCCCACAAACAAAACGACAGAGAGACTGTAAAACAGGAGCGGAGGGGTCGCAGCATATAACAGTAAGCTCATGTTTTTGCATAGCCTAGATCAGTATGTTTCACAGAGATACGTGATGCAGACAAGAAATATCAAGACAGTAATAAAAGCGAAACAGTTGCTTTGGCTTTATGAGACTCGTGGGTGAAAAACGTGTCGATTTCAAACTACAGCGCTGCTCGCTAGAGGTAACCCTGAGAGTACGAAACAGTGATGAGCCGTGAAGCGCGAGGATGGCGAAGGCTTTGGTACGTTTACTCTGTCGACAAGCTGAGGAGCAGTGCAGCTGAGAATAAAACGAGCAGCTACAGTGTTGGCTACACTTTCTGTTATCGAGACGCGGCCTGGTGGAGGTTGGTGGAGTTGCAGCCCATAAACGGCCGACGGAGCAAAACATGCCACTGCTTTGGGGGGCGGAGGAGTGTGTGTGGGGAGGGTGGGGATCGGTCGGTTACGCTGCATCACGGATCTCTGTTGAGGTCGACAAAACAAGAAGGCAAAGTTAAAGCCTATAAAACAAACATATGTGGTCGTATACAATCAGCTATTAGATAAATACGAGCTCCACCGCAACATCACGAGACAGCCAAGTCCAAACGGTGATCACACGACTCGCTTCTGACCGCTTTCAGGTAGCGGATCTCGGCATCTGTGGCTTTTAAAGAACAACGCAGAACAGATGAATTGCTCGATGAAATGGGTGGACTTGACCAATATAGCCCTTACTCTCAGTAAACATGTGAAAACCAGGGAGGCATAGCAGTTGTTTGGCAATGGGGGAAAACCATGAACCTCCAGTTCACTCCTGCACAGAAGAAACCCCTATTCCCTTATTCATTCCCCACCACCCACCTGCCCTGCTCTGTTATTACCCTAAATATGTATACAAATAAGAAAAGATCCACCTTAGCAACAAACAAAAAAACTCTTCTGGAGTCAGTTTTTGTCCTTCATATGGAAAACAAGCCATAGAAAACAAGAACGAGGACATTTTCTACTCTTCTCATGCTTTCAACTAAGTATATTTCACTAAATAAACCAACAGCCACCTCAAAGAGAGGAGAAAAAAAAGCTAAAACAGACTGAGCACAAACTACATGGTCTGAACATACTCCGTCAGTGCCACAGCTAACTACACACAGATTTTAAAGTCACTACAACCGCCCCTCCAGCAACAACGCTGTACAGAACAGTTCAAATCTTGTGGCTTTTTAATGTTTACCCACCACATCCTTTTCTAAGACACAAGCACACTTTTCTCAGAAATGTATATTCTAGCTACAGCAACCATGCTTCAAAAACAAATGTTACCACAGGAAAAAAAACCCTGACTATTAGTCTACTTTAATAAGGCAGTATCACATCTGCTTCCACACAAAGAGGTTATAATTTATATTTTACTGTGCAGCTCCTTAATCATCACATTTGCTCTGTATAAATGCACCAAGGCAGCTCGAGGTGTGTTGGCAAACAAAATGTCTATTATCATTTATGCTAATGGGTGTGCAGCCATGCTCACAGTGTGACTGCTCCTCTGATAAGGTCGCTGTCGTGTTAGTATGGCTTCATGTTAAAGCACCGGCTCGACCGCACAGCACACGGACTGCGAACCTCTAACTAATCTTGTATAACGCCATCGCAGCAAGTTTAAAGACGCCCGTTTAAATGAATATGAAATTTCAGGCAGCTGTGCATTCACATATTTTCATTCTGCTCTCAAACGCCTGACGCAGTGGCCCACTTGTTTTCGTTTTTTTTAGCATGCACAGCCACAACCAGAACAGGCTGCTGCTAGCTGGGGGGAAATAACAAAACTGATTCATGAGCCACAGAGCTGCCTAAAATTACATATTTGTGCACAGAACTCAAGTGTTGTGTTCTGCTAACAGGGCCAACAAAGTTCAGTTCAAATGTGTCCTTGTCAGAGTTCATTCAGCACTGAAAATAAAGAAGCATTCAAAGCCGCATAAATATAACCAGCAAGCTTGAAATGCTAGCCTTTGTTCCCCGCTTTGCCAGATGGAAATGTCTTCTAACTCTATGGTATTTAAAGGAAAAATCAAAACACATGTGAAGATTGTGAAGCAACATCAGACAGACAGAGTCCATGTGAACTATTGTTACCCTTGGTGAAATCATCTAGAACAGAGAGTACTGCACCGCGATGTTAACTGGTGATAAAGGCCAAATGGAAGCAGGACTTGGTGAGTGCGTGTGTGAAGCAGACTGACTGACCTGAGTCTCTACACTGTGTCCGTTTGGACACGTGCTATCAGAGCAGACAAAAAGTTATTCACTGTTGTTCCAAAATAAACTCTCAATGAAATATTTACTAACTTATCAGTTACTGCTCATCTTGCAAAGACAAGAATTTCTAAATCTGACTACAACCGGTTTGACTGGCTATGTTCTAAACACAAACTGCACGGTGTGCGGCGCAAGCAGCATGTAGTCAGTCACAATAGAGTTGGCTGCTGTACCAACACCGAATTGACTGCAGAGGACAGCCTGCATCCATCTCAACCTGCTAATGCACCGGGCCCTCTGCTGCCAATGGAAAATACCACTGCAAATCCCCTCAAACTGCCAAGAGTTACAGGGGCCAGATAGAGAGCCAAGACAGCCTGAGCTAACAAGCTATCAGCACGACATGGCTCACACGGTCAAAACAACACAAAAATATTAGATCCAGACAGTTAATGTTAAACCTCAGTCCCTTTCTTTCCCCCAACATCGGGGCTCAAACCTGTGCAGTCATTATTACTGCAACAAAATAATAAGCAAAGCAAGTAGCACAAGTACTAGAAAATTCTAAAACGCTACTTTCGGCCATCCCCTTATTCACAAGGGGGTCGCCACAGACGGGTAGCTCCGCATGTTTGATTTAGCTGATGATTTCTTTCTGACAGAAACCCAAAAGAGATCCACATCTCCTCCCAGGATACAAATGAGCTCATATATAAACACATAAACCATGCCTCATGCAAAACACCAGTGCTTTTAATAGTAACCTCACCTCAGTCTTTTCAACCAGGCAACACAGCACTTTGAAAGATATACACACAGACACACATCTCAATGTTTCCCTACTGCACTGAAACACCCAAGCACTACAACCGCTACTACGACGCACTCCAGCAGCCCCTGTTTGGAGCTTTGTTGCAATTAAAAGTGACACCTGTGGCATTTACTGAAGCACAGCTGGCTACGAAATGAAAACCGCATTCTTTTATATGAACATCCAAACTACGTACTGAGCACGGCAATACAGAGCCACCGCAAGGCTTTTTTATTAAGTAATAAGTTTGGTGGCATCACTACTATGGATTTAATGCAATCTACAACCAGAGTGAGATTACATGTACACAATCCATAAACCGCTGAAATGCTGAGTATCCCAAATGTCATGGTGACTGTTGGTGACATGGCCGAGGAGACTGCACAAAGGGTGAGGAGAAAGTCGTCTAAAAAGGGGGTTCGTGTGCCATTCAGCATCCTAAGAATGAGCTAAACTCTTTGCTCTTCCACCAGTGAGTGTACGGCCTTCCTCGCTCGAGTCCCAAAGTCTTCACACCAGATGCTGGTTATCATGACCTCAGACGTGACATCACTACGCAGCTGTGCCCTGGATTTCACAGCAGAGGCCGCAGTCTTGCACGCACAGAGCTTTGGGGAAAATGAAAAATAATCTGTTGTTGATTTCATCCAGTCTCATCCTACAGTTTCGAAATGTTTGCTGCTGCTTCCTCTGCTTAGTTGTAGCTGGGGGGGGCAGATACGAGAGGAATGCAGCTGACTGCGTTGATACGCTCCTGAATAATTGCCTCCACCAGAGATGAAATGTCAGACAGGAAGGATGGTTGGAGATGTTTTGACCAAGGCCTGAAATATGACAGCAGGGCTAAAGGACAGTCACAATGACGTCAATTCTGGTTCACAATCAACTGCTGTCTTCTAACCACCCAATAACTTTCTCATGGTTAGTACTAAATAAAAAACACCTAATGGGGCTACAACATATAATTGCTTGCTCCCCAATTAGAAAAGCAAAGAAAAAAAATTGTCCACACATTACAATAATTTTTCCTAATCTGGAGCTATTACAGATTATTTATCATTATCTTCATCACCTAGATGTCATGTCTAAGTTAGTTAGTTTAGAGAATTAAAACACAAGACGGTCTCCCTGTGGTTGTGGAAGCTGCACCAGTTGGCTGGTTGGTTACGCTGTGGATCACACCACGTGGTCTCCATTGCTGGTGCTAGTCTGGCTAGGCAGCTCTGAGGCGTGCTCCTTCTGTCTTAAGGTTTGCTGTTGGGGGGCGGAGCAGCAGTCCCTCCCGGCGACCTTACACATACGCTGCTCCTCTTCGCTTTCCTCCTCAAGCCCTGAGCCTTCGTCTACGTCAAGCTGGCAAACGCACACCTCAATCCCTGAGTCGCCGGTTACGTGCCGACGCCGAGTCACAAGCTCCTCGTCCTCCTCTGCCGCCTCTACATTCTCCTCTGCCGCACACAGTACTTGGATTGGGAGCGACACCGCCTCCTGGTCTGATGACGAACCGGAGGCCTGACAGTCCACCCTCGGCTCAGCCTCGGCGAGGGGTTGTGGCACAGAAGAAGCGTCCGGCTGGTTCACTTGTGGAACGACTACAGGGATACACTCAGGAGGGTTTTCAGAGTAAGGAGGAGGAGGTGTCGGAGGGTGGCCAACTACCTCTTCATAGTCAGGAAGCTTGCAGTCATTCCAAAATCCTGAAAGTGAGCAGATACAGAAGCTTCAGCTTTGAACCATCATTATAATCAACTAACTTCAACTTTAATCTGCTAACTGGTAATCATAAACTTGTCAGGAAACACTCGCTACAAAACCAAATCTATCAAACTGTTGATTAGACAGGGAAAAAGTTCACTCTCAGTCACTTTTGGGTCTAAACTAACAACACTGAAAGCACACACTGGGATTCACACTCTGACTCCTTTTTAAGGCTTTCAACTTATATAAATGTGGATCCCACGAATCTATGAATTTATACAGAAATAGTTTCTTATTGTGCCGACACTTATCTGAAGTGAAAAGCAACTACACTACATGTTGCCAGGGTCCCTGTGCAAGTGAGTCACTGTCTAAGTATGCACACAGTTAAGAGTTGTGTTCACATTCTTGATATAAAGTCAAGCATGTTTGGAGTGGACTTCTGGTAAGTGTACACCTTATCCAGCTCCTATTTGTGATATCAGTGGACATATCATGTTCAAGCTGAGGTCCAGTGATCGCTGACATTAGAGCGGCATCTCTGCTGTGGCTCGGCCAGCTTCAGACCATAACTATGTAATACACGCTTTGTATAACAAGATTACCATGATCACCTTCTCCAATTCTAAGATTTTGACTTTGAGAAAAAGGCAGCTGCTTAATCTGTTAGGAGGAGGGGAGAACATGGAGTATTGTGTTTTAGGGATAAAGATTCCAAGATGTGCTGCTGCCCCATGGACATATTAGTGGACCTCTGTGGTAGAGAGCAGAGTTCAATGTACCACCTATGAATACAGAGCTTTGAGCAGTGCCCAGAGAAGCTGCAAATATGAAGCCTGTCAGATTTTCATGACTCTGAGAATAGCTAAATATCAGCTCAAGGATGAATTAGAGGTTCACAAACAACATCAGGTTGCAAAACCATAGAAACCTAGACGACTATGTTCAGCATGAGGAGGAAAACTACTCACTTAAATTGAGAGGTGGAGGTGAAATAAAGGAGCTGGAGGCTCCTTGGTAGGCCATGAGGCTGATCTCACGCTGGCGCTGCTCCTGCTGAAGACGCATTTTAACCCTCCGGTGTCGATAGGCACAACAGCAGCTCAGCATGATGATTAAGGTCCATACCAACCAGAACCCTGTGAGAAGGGACAAACTCAAAAGTCACTTCTCCAATGAGGGGATGTGGAGCACATAAGCCTTTTGGAGTTTTTTTAAAAAGTTTTTTTTGTTTATTTTCCTGCAGTGGAGGACTTCAGAAGTGAAGGAAATAATTTTGCAAGAGCTTCAAATACATGGTGGAAAATTCGTCACTGCTGATGGTGGTGTCTAAGAAGAAAAAACAGAGTTGACAAGAGTCTCTTTTCTGAGTTTAACCAGTTAGCGCCGAGCTTTGCCTAAATATTTTTAGGGAGCTACCCTAAAATGAGTACTTATAACTCTTTTTCACTAGTCAACTCAACTCTATTCAGTCTTTAGGGTTTTCCACTAGGTGGTAGTAACTGGTATGAGGCTCTTTTTTAGCCAGGGTTCCGAGCAATCTGAATCGATCCAAAAATGTGATGTCAACAGACTGCATGTCAGTTGGATAGTAAATGGCATGACTTGATGAATCAAAACCGCCATTTTTGAAACCCAGCAAAAATGCTGGGTTTCAAATGGCTACTCATAAACCAACACCGTGGTCCCAGAGTCTGAAAACTCAATCATAATGGAAAACGAACGAAACCGAGTTGCGTTGTATCGTGCTGAGTAGGTACTAGCTATTTGTCTTCCTCAGTGGACCCAAAAGAGACCTTTCAGGTGAGGTTCCTGCTAGAAGAACAGGCACTAAAGCTGCAGTATGACAAAAGTCACAGCCTGATTCTAAACATCTCCACATTTACGATATAAAGCACACCTAAAACATCCACAACAATTAAACATTGTCTTTCTGCACTTAAAATAAATCAGGACATTTTTTTTTCAGTCACAGGCTTATTTCACTTTTACTTCTCAGTTCACGTAGGTTCATTTCAACACTACATGAAAACTAAAACATTTAACAGCGAAAGTAAAGCCAACTCCAAAAGTTAAGCAGAGTCTGAAGAATTATACATACATATATTTATCTATCTATCTATCTATCTATCTGTCTATCTATCTGTCTATCTGTCTATCTATCACACATGGTGCTATGTATCTGAATTAAATGATGAAATGAATGAATAATCAGAAAATAGTAATTATACTTACACCACAGTTCATAGTAGTAAGTGCAGCATTCTGTTTCACCACAGCAGTACCCCATCTCACAGCGGTACTGCTCATTGTTTACCCCAAAACAGAACTCCTTCCCCTTAAATACACAAAGGTAAACAAAGCAAAGGCTTCAGTCAACAATCAATTGCACAAGTTAACAAGAAAATGTACAGCAAACTCTTGAGCAAATGCCCTGTTTCTAGGATTTCTGTTTAACCTGACTCACTCACATTTCTGTGCCAGTTTTCTGTCCTTCGTGTAACCTATATTTAGACATTTGAAAGTACACGCCACTTAAATGCACCCCCTTTATTCTGAATGCCATTGTAAGAGCAGCAGATATAGTGGTAATAGTAAAGTAATAACAATATACGTTATGTACTTATCATTTTCCTTTACGTTACAAAGTGTATCCAATTCAAAGCATTTAAGATAAGAAATAAGGAAAAGCTGAGGCTATAAAGACAACAACTGTTTATCATGAAGAAATAAGATTATGATAAGAGAAACCTTTACAAAAGCAATACAGCAAAATAATACAGATAACACCAGAAATGTAAAATAAACTCGGGGGTGGGCTGGTTGGTTTGTGACAGTAAGACGTCTGGCTATGTCTAATTTCGCTTTCATTTTCATGGTAAACTGTAATAAAATAATGGCATTGGGCTATCAAAAACTAGGCCGAAAAGCATTTCTTAACAAATATATTCACAGCAAATTGCTTAAAAGCTTTAAAAAGTTCAAATCGTTTCAGTTTGTTTGGTGAACATTTAAAATAGCGACTCTGTAAGGGAAGCCAGGCACAAACTGCGGCTGGCTGGCTGCCCCGTCTGTGCTGCTAAAATCAACAACTATGAATAAATACGTCCATTTGCCGGGTATCAGTTAGCAGCGGCTAATGTTAATCTCTACAACCTCGACCCAAACTGAGAAACAGACAAAATTAAATATTTCTCTCAAGCTCCCCCAGCTTCACCAACCCTCAAAACAATTTACTGTCGAAATTTTATCGAAAAACTTTTACTAACTGACGTCATCCCCAGCAATACAGTCGCGAGCCGTGCCCAGTTTCCTTTGTGGAGGAGACAAAAAGGCTCGACAGAAAGCGGCCTTCACCCAGCCCACGAGCAGCGGCCTCGCCTTGAAGCATCCGCCGACCCCGCGAGCTCGAGCGGAGGCTTACCTGCACAAGATAGGTCCCGGTGCAAAGAAGACCAACAATGGATCCCAGTGCTTTCTGTGCCATCTTTCTGGGTTGTCGGCCGTTGTCACGACGGGAATCATATAGCAGTCCGTCGAAGTGACGACTTGTTGCGGTGACAGCAGTCGGCTGTAGCTAGTAACGGTTCAACCTCTCGGACATGTTTTTGTTGCTCTCAATCTGAGGTACCGCGCTGGTACTGAGGCGAAAAGATGCGCAGCCTTGGACACCAGGGGGCGCTGTGTGTGCGGAACAGAGTCCGTCGCGGTGCAAGAGAAAGCATATGACTTCACAGAATGCGGGTTCAAGTTCACTGCGGAAAATGACTTCTTTCAAACAAACAGTAAAGTTTTGTTGATCAAATTTTATATATGTATGAGTAATCTCCAGCCAGAAGATAAGACCCCTCCAAGCAGCGATAATCAGCGCTACTCATTCATTATTTATAAGCACTGGGATTTGAAACTTTTTTTTCAATCAACATTTTGAGGTCAAAAAAGTTTAACGCAAAGCTTAACAAAAGAAATACCATGAATAAGCACCTATTCATTTCATAAAAGACAACCTTCATACTTACCATGAAAGTAAACTTGTTAAGGACTTTGACTTAAAAAAAAGTTTCCAAAATGAACATTTAATTTAAATAATTAATAGATTTAATTCAGCACTTTAAATCTTCCTACAAAAATAAGATATAGATGCTGATATTCTATAGTTAATTATTTGTACCTGCTTTTTTTCTTTCTTCTTCTTTGTATTTATGGTGAACTGGTTTTGTGCTGCTGGAACGAAATTATGGTCCCTCCCCAAGGGATGAATAAAGTTATATTCTATTCTGCTCTTTTTTGTGACATTTGCCCAAAGACCTGATACCATTTATTTTGGTCTTATTTTGTAGCACTGACTTTAGTGAAAAAGACTATAGAGCATTTTACCATATTAGGCTGATGAGATAAAATGGAAGTTCTCAAATTATTCAGTTTAATTTTATTTACATAATGCCAAATCACAACAACAGTCACCTCAAGGTGTTTTATACTGTAAGGTCAGAAGCCTACAATAATAGAGAAAAATCCCAACAGTCACACAATACCTTATGAGCATTTGGCGACAGTGGGAAGGAAAAACTCCCTTTTACCAGGAAGAAACCTCCAGCAGCCATCTAGGGCAGCCATCTGCTGCAACCAGTTGAGGGTAAGAGAAGGACAAAAGACATATAATAACTAATGATTGAATGTAGAATGGTGCATAAACTCATAGTGTGAAAAAAAAAGGTGAGTGAAGATTTATTTAATTTGTATGCTATTTTTTGTATTCTAATCTTTGAAGTCTGTGGTTCACAATTATTGCTAATAATAATAATAACGATAAAATAATGTAAAATTTTATGAAAGTTAACTCAAAATCAGGTTTGAAGTGATTAACCAGAAAAAAAAGCAAATTAACTATGTATGTTCTTTTTATTTTCTACTTTTATTTTTTAACCTCGCGCCACAGGAGCCCTCTTGCCCAGCGTTCCAGAAGATTGAGCGATCACGTCGTTTACGCTGACGTCACCGTTTCCGTAGCAACAGAGCCTGACAGTCGTTCTGCCAGGAGGCCAACAAGCACGTGTGGTCAGAGAAGATGTTAATCCACTCACACACTGAGCGAGGGCCACAAAACCACCCGAGAAAAACATGGTGAGTTATAATGATTCACGGCCGCAGCGGGTTTTGTTTGCGTTGGGCAAAAGGACTTTAGTTTGATTTGTTTTATATTTAAAACAAAATTACTGAAATTACTCTTGGCACCTGGTAAACATTGGTGACAATGGTCTAAATACAGTTAAATGATGTGTCACCTTTAGCCAAATACTGAGGGCAGTGTATGTGATACTGGTCATTAAACTGGCCGTTTTATCCCTGAAACTTAATACGTGTTTCACTTCCAGTCGTTGATATAACTCAAACGTTTTGTTTGCCAGTGCCAGGATTAAACTATATTTATTTATTATATCTGTTTATTTAAATTTAGACTTGGACTTTCTTTTTCAACCCAGTTGATTTTTACCTATATATAACTATCACCTTAAGGTACTTATTGTAAGGCAAAGAGTTTAAACCAGGTATGGAGACTATGTTGAAAGGTAAACAGAAACACTTTTATAATTTTATAAAAACTAAATTTATATATGGAGTACTTTTCAAAATTGGAGCTAAAACAGACTTTATAGGGGGAGTAAAGCTGACGTAAAAGAGATGGAGAGGGAAATTTATGATAACACAAAAATAAAATGCACAAATTACAAAAAAAGTAGTGGCTCTGAAGATGGATTTGCTATGTGTATTATTTTGTCTTTTCAGAGCAGATTTTGTATGGTGAGGGGTCACTGTTGCCTTAAAAGTAAATAGCATGAGCCAAAGCCTTTCCTTATTTCCCTCCTCTGGACAGAAGCCACTCAGTAACTTACTAACCTCGGCTGGCTAAAGAGGTCTTTAGGGCTGGTACATTTATAGGTCACTGCAGCTAAATCCTCACACTCTAGATGATTCTAGCTGTTGGGTGAGAGTGTAACATGCTGTGTGTACTGTGTCATGTTCCTGTGACAGACTCTGCCAACAGGGTGGTGTACTGTAACTGGTGTGAGCTGAAAACGATTTGGTCCAGCAGCTTATTCAGGCTTTATCTGATAAAACTTAGGCCATGACTCTGGAAAAGCAAGAAAATGCTTGCAGGTTCCTCAGTGTTATGACATCTCGTAAGCTGCTGTTCCTTTAAGACTAATCAGCTCTAATATGTGCTTTGATCCTCCTGCAGGGCCTTTTGTCCATCCTTCGGCGGCTGAAGCAGGCTCCAGAGCAGGAAGTACGCTTGCTGCTGTTAGGGTTGGATAATGCCGGCAAGACCACTGTGCTAAAACAGCTGGCAGCCGAAGACATCAGCCACATCACCCCCACACAAGTACACACATCCACACTCTCTCACATGCACAGAAATGTAGAGTCCTGTCATTTTTAGAGCCTTTGAATTCTCCTGCTGCAGATATTAAGCATCTGCGATACCTTTCTTAAGGGCTTTAACATCAAGAGCGTGCAGTCCGCAGGCTTCAAGCTGAATGTTTGGGACATTGGAGGTCAGCGCAAAATCCGACCATACTGGAGGAATTATTTTGAGAACACAGATGTGCTGGTACATACGTAGTCTTCATAATATCATTTTTTTTCTGTGTTCTGATCAGTTTGTTAATATCTACGACTGTATTGTGTGCAGATCTATGTGATTGACAGCTCAGACAGGAAACGGTTTGAAGAAACAAGTCTGGTGAGCTCCATAAATACTTTTACATTTTAGGGAGGCACAGTAGTCATCTTCTGATAAGGTTGAAGGTTAGAAGGCATTCAGGAGCTGTTGGAATTAGAAGCTGATCAGGGATGATCGGCAGTATGATGTTGTGTTGCTTCTCAACACGTCTCAGTGGTTTTTCTGTTGGCAAATACCATTAGAACAAGTGTATGTGTCTGCACCGTGTTACAGGAGCTAGCTGAGTTGCTGGAGGAGGAAACGCTCGCCACGGTGCCTTTGCTAATCTTCGCCAACAAGCAGGACCTGATGACAGCTGCTCCAGCGTCAGAGCTGGCAGAAAGTCTCCGTCTGCACACAATACGGGATCGCATGTGGCAGGTGCAGGCCTGCTCGGCGCTCACTGCAGAGGGAATTCAGGTAAACATAGAAACGGACACAGTCTGCAAACACAACATCGCACACACAGCAAGGGTTGGGATAGATGCCTGCAGCTGCTTTCGGAAGTCAGGGAATGCTGGGATTTATTTGACCTGTCCTGGTCTTAAAAAACGGGCTAGAGGGACTGAAGTTTGTTTAAGTAAATCACGTTACGATGAAATAGAATCATTTAACCGCGTTGTGGTAGATTTCTAAACACAACCTATAATACCTTTAGATAGCAAAAATAAAATCAGTACAGTTCAATGGAGTAAAATGACACAAAGGAAGCACAATAAAATAGAAATATGCAGAATAATTAATGAATACAAATCTAAATATAACACAAACTTGGATATATGTTCTTTTTTGTGGCAATGGAGCAGAGACAGATGTTTAAGGAGGTGTTCCACTGCAGAGGGTGGTCTCAATTATCCATGATGGCCTCATATCCTCCTCCCCAACATAGCCACAGTCATTTAGAAGACCTCGGCATCAGCTAATGAAGGAATCCAAAGTGTGCTGAATTCAAACAGGGAAAAGAGGGAAAAGAAGCAGATTACTTAAGATCCATTATTCCTTTAATTACCATCATAAAACACATGCTTGTATAAGAAGATTTCCCAATCTGGGTAGATCAGTTATGTCACCTTTCTAAAGACTGAAGAAGCTCAGCTGCTTTGTGTTATCATGTGCATTAAAACAGTTTGCTACTGCCAGTCTGCATGTTTCACATCACTGCTTTGCCTCAATTTCATGGGTGGGATGGTGATGTGTGGAGCGTGGAGTTTGCATGCTCTCCCTGTGCATGTTCCTTACACCTAGCACACACATGCTAGGCTAAGTATTTTTTCCAAATTGCCCATCTGCAGTGAGTAAAGTCGATTGAGTGCTTGAAGTGTACAGGATGAAGTGCTGTGTGACTGCGTGCTTAAAAATATGACTTGTATTCTTATCAATTTTAGTGGCGGTAAGTAATCAGTAGCACAAAAGTCCTTGTAAGAAATGATGTTAAATGCATAAATAATAAATCACAATGGTTGTCTGGAAAATATGATCAAACAGCAAAAAAATCACACAGTACTTCTGGAGATATATTTTGAATGCTATTTTTAGGTCCACTTCATTTTTACTTCTCTAATTTTCCACAATTAAAAAAATATATAATTCTGTTTATTTATTTATGTTTTTTTCAGGATGGGATGACCTGGGTTTGCAGAAATATAAAGTTTCGGAAGAAGCCATGAAAAATGGCATCTTACACCTGGAATATCCAGTGTTTCATGTTCAGGACAGGAGACAACATCATGTGGTAATTCTTAAAGACACTTGTGTCTTTTTTTCCTTATGTGGCATCAAAATAATTAGTCACTGTCAGCACAGTTGTCCAACACAACCCTCAGCCCTGTATTACATATCTTAAAATGTACATACTGTAAATAGGCTGTTTTATTTAAACTGTACACACTTTTTTTTTAAATAATTAAACCATGTTAACTCAGTGTTTTGTAGACAATGTGTTTTTTTTTTTAAAATAAGCATTTGGTGTTGTGCAGTGGATTCATGAAAAATGGAGGTTTTGTAAGGCTGTAAGTCTATTCAGTTGAAGCTAGAGGGCGATATGGTGCTAGTCTTGTGTATCAGAGCCTTATGCCAAATTATTACATCTCTTACTTTCTGTCAATGACAAAGCCAGGGGGAGGGCCTTGATGCTGGTGGTGCAGTGTGTGTGTGTTTGGGCAGGTGGGGGATATATAATAAGCTGTAAGGATAAAGTTTTTCATTCATCCTGTCACATTCTAACACAACTCAAGCCACAGGCAAGAATAAACAGCCAAAACGTAACTGAACTGGCCTGTTACTCAGGCACAGGCCGCACAAAAATTAAACCTCCACCCTGTGACACATCAGGCGCACACACAGTTAATCAAATTAATTATGAAGCCATTAAAAAGTATGCCAGTGATGCGACTACAAAGTCTTTAAAGGCTCAGTAATCAAGACATAGAGTCAGCCTGTTTGCACACAGCTGGCTGGAATCTGTCTGAATATTTTAATCGGCCCAAAAGCCAAATTTGCGCAGCATATAACACAGTCATGTACCCTTCTACAGCAAAGGTAGCTGTATGAAAGGTTACCTTCATCAGAATGCGCTGATATAATGCTCCAAATGTGACTTGGTGCTCAAAGGTTTAGGCGATAAAAGCTCATGATGGGCACTGAGGAGATGTTGTTCAAAATGTCTGTGATGGCATTCATCAGGGACCTGTGTGTGAGTCTTTTCTGCGTCATGGTAACCATGTTTTTAACTGCAGCCTGGAAAATGATTACTCAGATGAGGCCAAGAGGGATAATTCCAGGAGTTTTCAGGGGGATGAAACTCCTGTTAGGCTCTTTTTGTCAGCTGCTAGTTAAAAAAAATATATCGTTGTACATTTTTATGATAGCTGATAGCTCACTTTGAAATGCACCAGTTTTAATCTATTAGTGACTTCTGTTTAATGTCATTTGACCATGATGCTAGGTGTTGTTTTTATTATTGTTACCTTTGTTTTACCAGGAAGTCCCACTGAGATCACAATCTCTTTTAAAAGAGAAACCTGGCAAAGACAGCACTCATACAAACTCAGAACAAAAGTCAACAAAATTCTCCTTTACTGGAGCTTATTATGCTTTTAAAGTAATCAATATTTAAAGAAAGAAAGTCATTTTTCTGTGCTTTACTCATTTATTACAATTTCATAATTCAGATATTTGTCAAAGTAAACCAATGACAGCAGGAATAGTGTGTGAAGTGTTTTGACAACTTTATTTTTTTTGCATTAAGGTGGGGGTGCTATGACGTCTGCCTTTTGGAGGTGGTGGGTGGGGCTTCTGCTTCCCACGGCCTTGACCAGTGATGTTGCATCCTTTGCCATGTTTGATTTGTCGCTTACATAATTTTTTTTCTTCATGCAATGTTCTACAATTTCAAAGTGTGCTTTAAATGTCTTGTTTTGCCACAGCGCTGCTGCGCTCAGGTACAGAAGCTCTACATCATGAGCAAAATGACCATAAAACACGCACACCTGTGTCTGCACACAGGAAACAGACCTCAACACATCTCTCTTGCATATGCAATAAACCATACAGAAACACCTTGGCCATTCAATTACTCAACTTCTCACCTTGTTCACCATGATTTACCACAAAGCAATTGCATTTTCTGTCTATTTTTCTTTTTTGTCTTCTGCAGCACATTTGCCACAAACCCCACTAATCTGAACTGGATGAGTGCTGCACTGTGGTCCTATAGGGCATTTACATACAAACCTTTTCTAGGACTAATAGCTCTCTCCAATACAATTTGCATTTATATAGCCCCCTTCATACCCAACATGATTTGGCACCTTTGCCCATGATAAAAATAAACCTCCTCCTTTGGCCTTGAGTTACTGCCCTGCTGCCGGTTGTGTGTGTGTGCACTTGTGTGTCCCTCAACATATACAGGGTTGGCTGATTTTAATATGCCAAAGCTGCTTGGTCGTCAGATGGAGACTGAAACAAGTGCAAAGCCTTTAAAATGGACCTCATAATGATTTGGTCTCGTTCCCTGTGTGTGTTTTCTGCTATACAGTATGCATGAATTTTGTCGATATAGCAGTGTAGGGCACTAGAACACACTAGAAGACACGAGGTAAATATTAAACCACAACAGATCTTGCTGGATAAACTACAACAGAACACGCACAGTACTGACCCCACCCTCATTTATTTATCTTTTGCTTCCAAGAAGCCAGACTTGTCATTTTTTTAAAAGTGGTATTTAGCAATAGTTCTCCAGGCTTTCTGAAGGTCCTTCAAATGTTTTCTTTGGATGTTGGCTGCATTTTCATTCATCTTCAATCTAGTCCTTGCTCTTGTTCATGTTGATGTTTTGACTGTTGAACCAATTGAAACTGACCTGTGGACCATTCAAACATAAAAAGTTACCTAACTAAAGAGAAGAACCAGCGCTCTGTCTACAAATAACAGACATTTTAGCAAAGAACCAATTTTAAATTGTGTCTTTAGGTACTTCCCTATCACAAAAGCACTTTTCACCCTCAACCTACCAAAACGACAAAGATAAAACTGTTTATCAGAAATAAAACTGTATTTTTACACCAACAAAGTGACTCCCAAAGAGCTGGTAGCTGAAAACTTGGAAGCTGGACAAGTGGAGGACAGAAGAAAAAGTGGCATGCCTGAAAAAACTACTACTGATGGATCGTATGTGAAAGTCATCTCTTTAATTAATAGGAAAATATCCAACTGATCCATCTACTGTTCACTCCGCTTCCCAGAAAAAATGCTGTTGTGATCCTGTATGAAAAAGTGAGAAGAGAGGCACAATAGTGAGTCGCTACAGAAATCTGTAAAGCAAGGTGGAGGCTACGTCATGGTTTGAGCCTACGTTTCAGCTAATTGTGCTGGAGATCTTGTCGAATTAATGGAATTACAACCACAAGAAAGTACCATCAGATTTTCATCCACCATGCCATACCATCTGGAAAGCATCAGACGGTGGCTTAATTTTTTTTTACCATGACAGTGATCCCAAATACACTGCCAGTGCCACAGAAGTGGATAGAAAAACACACAGTGGATCATTATCAGTCATGGACTGGCCTCGTCAGAGCCCGGACTACAACATTATTGGAGCAGTCTGGGATCGTGTTGACAGAGAACAGAACAAATGCATTGATTAGCATTTAAAGAAATTATGAGAAAGCTTGCTTAAGAGAGCTCAGTGTGTGTTGAAGATGAAAGATGGTTATGATAAAATATTGATTTTTTTTCCAGATTTCCCTTAAATACTATATTTTCTTGATGTGTTTACAGGTTTCAATAAATTGCTTCACATATTTCTCATTTCCTACTAAAATATAAAGAAACAAGAGGGGGGGGGGGGGGTCAATACTTTATTTTCAGTTAAAAGTTGCTTTCAGTTTCCTGAAATAAATCTATCAACACTAAAAACAAAATGGAAAAACAAGTTGAAAGTCTAACATGTTAGATGATAAAAGACCTCCTCTCTCTCTGCACTGTTTAATCATTAACAGTTTTACCAAGTGATAGTCGTTCACCCTGTAAAACATATACCCAATTATACATATAAGGAATCGGACAAATCTTTCCTGATTTATCTACAAGTTGTCTCAAAATCAGATGGCAAAGGTTGTGGAGAAGCTTTAAATCCCCAAAATTAATAAAACAGAATTTAGCGAATAGGTAATTGGATTGGAGTAACCACTCTTCGTTACCTCTGGCTCTATCATCAGTGAGGTGAGAGGCAGTCAGGCCTGCAAAAGGCCATAAATCACAGGACTTTCCCAGCTTTTCAAGCCGGCACTCCAAGCCTCCCACACAGGGGAAATGAAGGGCAGAGGGTCTAACTGACTCACAGGGCCTGTGAAACCAGGAGAGAGCTTCTGTGACTTAATTAAACTGTTGTGTATCTGGCAACTCATGCCCTTTTTTTTTATTCAAAGATATTGAATCCATACTAGTGACATTTAGAATGGGACGTCCTCTGAACTTATTTATATTTTATCTCCATCCTTTGAGTTCTCCAACGGCACTACACTGCTATAATAGTGAAAACTTGCAGTGGTTCAGTCAGTCAATAGCCATACATTAGAAATACCACAAAGGGCAGCTTTTTCAGAAATTAGTGAGCCAATCATAAACCTTTCTGCATCCTCTGGACTTACTGTGGCACTAAAACACAGGTAATCTATGCACTGGTTGGGTACCATATATACACAAAGTGGTCCCAAAAAAGTGAATCTTTTTGCATACATAGCGTTAAGACTTCGCTTTTACTTTGAGATCCTTTTAGGCCTTTGAACAGAGTGAGATGTAGTTGTATAACAATCAGTAAAATGTAGTAAAAGGCAAGAAAAAAGCAATTCTAGAAATAATGAGTCCGTAATAAAGAGGTGAACATCTAGTTTTATTTCCTCACATATCTGGCTTTGAGCTTTGCACCATTACAGAAAAATACAAACAAATGAACTGCCATACAACTAATAAATTGCCAAACAGCGAGGTTCATCAGGGAGTTGGTGTCCTATTCTCAACCATTCTTTATTATCTATATATATATTGATAATATATCATAATGTGTTAACTCCTTAAATAATATTCTGTAAGAAAACCTCCTGCGGCATGTGTTCCTGTTCAACTCAATAAAACAGGGATAAACTCATGTAGACTGGTCACTCAGGCGAGTCTTTACTCTGATAGCAACACTCCATACTTTTCTAGGATTTAATTTTAAACCAAATTGGTGCCTCTCGTAGTCTTTTTTTCTTCTCCTCTTCAAATAAAACTCCCATGCAAGCAGCTATAACCACTATGAATCTGGCACATCCCTCTAGTAGCAATTACTGTGTTGGGAATAGTTTGTTTGGCCAGCGCGGCGTCCATCCTGCCTCATTCCCAGGCCAATCCTTTATGATTAAGCAGATAAGTGGTGGTACTGGATGATAAAGCAAACAACAAATGCCCACATTCCTCTCATAGCTCCTTTGATGTGTGTGTGCCTCTGCAGGGCTCCTACCTCTCCGAGTCCCCTTTGCTATAATCAAACTGCAGAGTCATAAACAGCGAGGGATGAGGTCTATAAAAATCGTGAGTCTCTATCAGCCAGGGGGACAGAAGTTCACACCTCAGAGTGGGTCAGTTTCAAAGCTTGGGAGGGGGGTCAGCTCAGGGGTTAGCCTGGGAGGGGGTCCAGGGCTCTGTTTGATGCACCTGAGACAGAAAGCAGAGGGGTAGAGATTGTGTCAGGATGAACTAAGAAGTTGTGTAGTAATGTAGTGGGTGCTATCAGAAACTTTTGTTGGGCTCCTGGTCCAGATCATGCTTCTGGGCCCCGGTGCTTTTATGAAGATGAGGCATTTCCTCTGGGGGGGGGGATAAAAGCATTTTTTTATTATTTTTTTTTTATGGCAGTAAAGTCACAACAAACCTCAACAAAGTGACTTTAAGAAGGTGACACTGTATGATTCCAGGAGCTTAAAGAGCTTTTCACAGTTTAAGGAATAATTAGATAAACAGATCTTTACTTGTTTTAATTCACTTTCACAGGAAATCACTAAAACCGTAAACCAGTCTAGTCCAATAGATAATAACATGGGTAAACTGCAGAGCGTGAATCAATAACCCGCTGACCGGTCTCGTTCTCGTCAGTAGTTTGAGGTCAAAGGTTATACTCTTGACCCCTCACTGACCCTTGCACTGGGAGGAAATAACACTTTCCCTCGTCTTCCCCTGATTAACTGATTGCCCTTATCATTTAACGGATCTGGTCCAATTTTCTCTCCGTGTCGTTGCCCTCCCTCCTCCCCTTGCACGCTGTCTTGTCCCTCCCTGGCGTTCATAATTTGACTTTTTATCACCTCCTGCTGAAAGGGAGACCCGGCTCCATCCGTCATTACAGCACACGCTGACAGCTCCTCACACATGCCTGGATTTTTACATTTGACTCAATCCAGGGGCTTACTTTACTGTAACCGATTCAATATTTCTCAAATGAGCCGCCCGATCTGTATACACGCCACAGTGGATGGGATGATCTATGGCATCGCCTTAATAGATTTCCCAGGCCTCATAGCCAGGCTAGTTTAGGGGAAAAAGCCATAATCTGTGCAATAAAAACATGATTATTCATGTGAATTGCTTGATAATTTATGTTGCTCGCGTGTTCCCAGACATTAAACTAAAATGTGTGTGTGTGTTTGTGTGCACACACTCATAATTGTCACTGTCTCTAATTTCTTATCCACTAACTAGTTTCATGAAGTGATTAAAACTTTTGAAGTGTATACGTATCTATAAAACAGTATGTTATGAAATTTGCTATGAAATTTCAGCTTATTTTATTTGGATAGCCCAATATCACACTGAGGACTATACATATAGAGTTCAAAGGCACAGGCACAAAAGCATATCAGGAACTGAGGTTCCAGCAACCCATCAGACATATATAAATACACATGCACCCCTAAACACACATTCATATAGTAATAATGCAATCACAACAAAAATAAATATAAATCTTAGAAGCAAGTTATGCATATGGTCTTATCTGCCAGATTACTTAATGTGGCTGAACTCAGATAGCATGGCTGTATAGTGGTATTATTATAATTATTAAGCCTAAGCTCTCGTTTAATGTCAGATTAAAAAGGTATGTCACTACCAAGTTCTTGAAATTATCTGTAAAGTTTGCCTCCTTAATTTTTCAAGGAATGTTGTTCCAGAGATGTTGTTTCCACAAACTAGGAAAGTGGCATCCAAATTTTTTGATCGCTAACAATTTCACAGTGGAGGATCTAAGATAGCAAGCCGGGACATAGAGTCACAGACATTCAGAGATATTAGAAGGTTCAAGACCATTAAGGATTTTATATGCAGTATAAATAAGAGTATTTTTTAAAATCGGTTCTGTATGATACTGGAGGCGAGTATAGCTCTACTAAAACTGGACTAATGTGTTCTCTGTTATAGCATAGCTGTGCATCATCTGTGTTAATCTGGTAACAAATTTCATGCTGGCTGATAAGATTGCCAAGTGTCAGAATGTTTAAGGACAAACGTAAGAGACCCAGATAGCTTCCCTGGGAGACTCCACAGGAAAAATTATGAGTGCTTGATACCTGATCTCCACAGCTAGTGAAACATTTCCTATCTATGATATATGATCTAAACCATTCAGGAACTTTAGAATTCAACAACTATCAGAAAAGCCAACCCACTGCTTGAGAGGGAGATTAGAGAGTTTATGATCAATTGTGTCAAAAGCTGAATAAAGTTGAATAAAGTAAGGATTGCGCATTGAAAGCTGGTCCTAAAAAAAGGTTTGACATTAGCCTGTATTCTGTATTTAAGTGTCCAGGCTTAGCTTCTTTAAAAGAGATTTAAATATGTTTGTTTAAAAGGAGAGGGAAAAGTAACCTTGTGCAATCAAATGAAGGGGTAAGCATCATGAAACAAATATGTTTTTGAGGACTAAGAAATAAGTTAAACAGTGGAAAAGTCCTTTCTAAATGTACGCTTTTGTCATTCTTTCACATACATATTTTAAGAAATTTGTTAGTGGTATTCACATAATCATCAAGTTAGGCTAACAGTGAGCTAACTGCTATTATTTGGTCAGCAAGCCTAAAGGGTTTTTGGCTAACTTTGACATAAAATTATGATATTTTAGGTATTTTGTATTCAAATTCAAGTAAGTTTTCATTTTTGGCATTTATAAACAGTAAAAGTTATATCTGGCATTTAACTGGTACTGACTAAATACAAAGATGCAGCTAATTTCATTATAGACTAATATCTTTCTTTGCTTACATGAAATAACTTGACTTAGTTATAAATCATGTGCATTTTACTACCTGTTATTACGTTATAGCTAATTGTTGATGAACGGTTTACTCATTGCTTTTGAATGACTTTGGAAGGCCAGCGATCCAGTAACAGCAAAGGAAACAAATATGTTATTCCACAAGCAGGAGGAAGCAGTGCCCTTAACTAGTCTGCTGGGTTTGAGCATGTAAAAGCTACTTCAAGTAGTTGGCTACCTTGTCAAGTGTCATAGCAAAAGACATGTTGACAGTCATTGTAGGATCATCAGAGAGACAGAGTAACTGGATTCTGAATATGTGGAAGAGGAACAATTTATTTTTTGAGGACCAGTAAGGTAAATTATAAAACTAGCAATAAGTTGTGTTTTTTTCTCACAGCAGATGACATTTTTTATTAAAGTTAGCTTGCTAGCGCTAATGGCTGTTACAGGGATAATATCATACTGGCTGATATTTGGCGGTAACGACGAGCTATCTTTACTGCTCTCTCTTCAGTGCCCCAAAAAAAGTTTTTACTGCTCCCTAAAGTGAAAAGTCAACAAATTTGAAATGTAGCTTTGCTGAAGTTTACACTATGAATGCAGTTTGGCCCTCCTGGTGTCTGCAGCAGAGAAATAATTGCAAATAAAGGCAGTAGTCACAGTGATAGCTGCTGAGGTAGCTCTAAATGAAATTTGGTTATTGTAGTAACTTTGGCTGATTAATTGAAGGACGTATTTGACTTTAAGATTTGAAGCTTGAATTAAAATAGAATTCTATAGGTAAATTTACATGGCTGGTAAGTCACTTCCTTGTTATTATATTCAACTTGCACAGAACAATTCAGCTTAAATGCTCTTGTCAAATATGTAAAGGCATAAAAAGATGTAGTCACATCTTTTGTTTTTGATTTTGTTTTTATTTCTATGTTGATATATTGACCCAAGTATTGTACAGTATTTAAGAATTAAAATTCCCATGTGTACAAGGAGGAACTAACCCATGTAAAGATTGTGTTATCATAAATCTGTGGGTTTCAAAAATTCAGTTATTTATTGACTAACTGTTTCCTGTACTTACATACATCATGGAGTTTAAACCTCAACTTGAGGTATTATTCTTTTATCTGTAAGACGATGTCATACTCCACCTAAACACCTTAATAAACTTTATACAAATAAATTGTTAAACCTAAATAGATCCAAGAACAGAGGTATATTGAATTGCTGGCATTTATTATTAAAGGACAACAGGCCCTGAAAAACAAAATGGAAAATAAATAAATAAATTCATTTTGGTGCTCACGTCTGTGGAGCTAAGAAGAGACAGATGTAGTTCAATAATATTTCACTGAATTGAGGACAACACCTTATCTTAAATAAATATAACAAAAGCTTCCCAGCAAGTGTTAAACCAAATCATCCTCCTTCTTCTCTCTATCTTACATAAAAGCCCTCTGACTAACATAACAAGATATATAAAAGCAGGAGAGTGAAGGTTAACAAAATATTTGCATTTTTAAGTCATATAAACTCACTTTGACCACAGTTTGCAGTTAGTGGATTATTAACGTTCTTTAGTCTTGTACTTGATTTGTGGTTTGTTGTTTTATAAACCAGCAGATGTGACAGCAGTGTGCATCCATTTACTGCGAGGCCTCCCTGGTGATGATCCATCCTACTAATATCTACAACACTGGTAAGTTTTTATTAAACGAGGGCACAGAGCTGTGCCGAAATTTTCTTTACGTTTAAGGACATCAACAAAGCATTAGATGATGAAATTAATGCAGATTATTTATTATATACACATAAATTCGGAATAAAGATGGACATCAGCTGGATACCAACTTTTACACATCTTTTGTTTGTTTCGTTTTTTTGTAAAGCACTTCAGGATTTCTGACAGGAGGAGAGACACCAGCACAAAGAGGAGCCGGGAAAGCACTGATTCACAGCTGACCTCGTTCATAGAGAGAAGAGTGATGTAACCTACCTCAGTTACTGGACACAGCTTGATTTATAACAACTGAAATGGTAAAGTAGTACTTAATCACAGCGTTTTCCTGGCTCCTTAATTTCTTTTTAACTTCTTTATATTTCTTTCAAGCTAATAATTGATCATGCCTAACTGCATCTCCCTGTTATGACGTTCTTGTATTTGCAGGTTTGTGACAGTGATGACACCTGGGCACAAGTATCTGATGGAGTGCTGGCTTTCATAGATTAAGCTGTGCCTTTCTGTCCCATCGCCACTTTAATCCAGTGTCTGCTGACGTTATTATCAAGGGAGGTATTTTAACGGTTTCAAGAACTTACCTCAAACTGTTTGGGCTCCTTTACACCTGATCTACCTTGAAAAACACCTTCAGCTTCATTCAGAGGACTCATTCAGACTTAAATCTGATCTCCAAACTTTTATAAATCAAAGCTTTTAGAGTTAGGTGTAACTCTAAGCACACGTGAAGCCAAAGTGTGCTTTCTGACTTTTTAAAATATCTAAACAATTACACCTCTTGCGGGCTAAAGCTGTTTTCAGTACCTTGTGCCTCATGTCTAAATTATGTTACCCCAAAATCTTTTGAAAGCAATCCGTTTGCATGCTTTTACTAAGATTGGCACGTTGGAATTTACATTGCAAGATCTAGGTTATTACTGATGCACAAACGATCCCCCAGTAGGAACGCAAACGTTAGCTATAGCTAAGTTGAAATTTAGCAGCAGCCGGTGCAGCCAGTGCTCGATTAAATTTGGCAAAGCGAGAACAAATGGCTTCGTGTAGCATTTTCAAAGATACCTTATCTTTAAATAAGGTATCTTTCCGAAGCGCCTATTATAAAAACATTTCGGAAGAGCGACTAAGGAGAGGTGTGTATTTGTGCTCAGAAGTCTCCTCTGTGTGACAGAGTGAGAGAGAGTGTGTGCTGGAGAGAGGGGAAAGGGAAATATTGTTTGTGTTTTTATTCTGTTTATATCTCGCTGTATTTTTATGTCCTACACTCAAGCTTTGCAAGCAGCAGAGAGGTTGAAAAAAAAAAAAACGAGGGAGAGTAAGAGAGTATTCTCAATTTCCTTCTAAAAAGAAAATTCATTTGCAGTTGCTAATGTAATGTCATCGTTGTGTTTACTGAGCGTGGATGATGTATAGGGGATGTTGCATTGAGTGAGACTGCTTAATGATGCATAGAATTAAGTCTGTGGCTTTCAGCTGAGCTCCCCTCTCTCCCTCTCTCTTTCTCTTCCTCTCATACACTCCTCTCCCTCTTCCTCCCTCCCCTTCTCTCTCACACACTCACTGACTCCCTGCTTCCTCTTTCCTTCCCTTCCTTTCACCTCTCTTTTCGTTTAATCCCCACCCCCCCTCCTCCTCCTTCTCCTCCTCCTCACCAGCCTCTCTCTTTCCCTCTCACGCAGGCTGTCTTGGACTGTTGGCCACACGTTGCTCTGTGTACTGTTGCCTAACTCCATCAATCACCACGAAGGGAGAGGAAGAGAGCGTGTGGAGGGAGGGTGATAAAAAGAATAAAAATAAGATATGGCTGGGGAAAAAAAAAAATGAGCGAGATGAAAACAGACATTGTACAGGAACAGCTTTAGGAAGCTGGAGGGGAAGTGAGTAAACGAGTGGGAAGAACACCTCGATACATTTAATGATCCACCGAGAGCGCCGACAGTCCAAATAACTGCTTGAAAACTGCGAGAATATATGGACGTAATTGTGTTATTTCTGGCTCTCGCTATGATGATCCTCTGCTGGGATCTGAGGCAATAAAGAAAATGATGATTATGATGATCTCATTTCAGCACTTATGTTATTACCTGAGCCAGATGACTACCTGAGTGGGAAGGCCTGCCGCTGTGGAGGAGTGCAAGAAACAGGAATAAAGAGGATTTTTTAGTATTTAAACTGGTGTTTTCCATCTGCTGATATTTACATCGGTTTATTACGATATAGGTGCTCGTTGTATATATGTTGGAAGTAGCTTTAGTTGAGGATTGCAGATTTAACATCTTTGTATGTTGATCCTGCAGACATCTGTGGCATTTGGAGCTTTGCTCAGATGTCTAGATAACAGGGGTCAGCAGTAGTCACCAAAGTCACCTTTAAGATAAAATGATGAACTTTTTACAAGCAAGTAGACATTTACAGTTAATTTATGAGAATTTTTATATCCTCTGTAGTTTTCAATGAAAACCCGCAAAAATTTAGATGTGTGTCTTTGGCTTGGCGGTGGAGGGGGAGGTCAGAGATTTAAAACAACAAAGCTACATGTGAGGGCGCGCAAAGCCACCAGATATAATCCAAGAGCAACATAATTTACTGTTTGCTAAATGTAGGAGCCAAAAATTTTGTATGTGCTTAATCTAACATACAGTAGGTATCTACAAAATGTGAGGTAGTTATAGAAAAACATTTTTCTTTGGCGGTTGTGGTTAAGTTTCACTTTATTTATTAAATTATTTTGTAGTTTCTGGGAGTTATATTTCAACTTGAGTTCAGATTTTTCCTTTTATTTGGTTGTCAGAGAATTTATTTTGCTTTTCTTTGTCACTGTGGCTTCAGTAATTACTCACCAAACCCTGTAAAAGTGTCACTACATGTGATCAGATGAAAAGGGAGCAAGAGATAGAGATAGAGATAATGTTGTTTTCCTAGTTGTAGAAACAAAACCTCATGTGAGAGCATGTAGTAGAAGCGCGACAGCAGATGCAGCAGGCCCCTTTTTTGAATTACCCAGGATAAGAAAGAATAACGTCTGTGCACACTGTCTTAAAAAATAAGCATCAGCTCATTCAGACGCTGGCTGCTGTGAGTTTTACTCAGAGATGACTTAAATTGTAGTTTATGGGAAAGAATTACAATAGTTACACTAGTGACAGTGATGAGAAATGAAGTTAAAACAAATATCCAATGAAAGTTTTCAAAGTTTAAATCCTAGAAGCTGTGAAAATGCTGTTTGTAAAAGAGCTGGTGAGAAATGTTAAAACTTTAATGATGTTTTTAAGAGAAAAACGGGATTGTCAAGACTACGGACACTTTTCTGTAGTTTTCTCTGAGTTAACCAGTCATGAGATTACTGTGCAAGAACATTCAGCATGTTTTCAAAAAATATGTGATTTATTTTATTTATTTATTTTTAAAAATGTAATTTTAAATTGAACTCAATTACAGTCACTGGCCACTTCATTAGGTACACCTGTTTAACTGCTTGCTATCTCAAACATTTAATCAGCCAATGGCACACCAGCTATTCCACGCAGACATGGTCAGGATGACACGCTGTAGTTCAAACTGAATGGAGAAACTCACACTTTAAGTGAATTTAAACCTTGGATCGTGGTTGATGCCAGACAAGCTGGTCTGAGTGGTTCACAAACTGTTGATCCACTGGGATTTCCCCATGCAAACATCTCCCAGGTTCAGTCTGAAAAAGAGAACATATCCAGTGAGCGGCAGTTCTCTGGGTGAAAATGCCTTGATGATACCAGAGGTCAGAGGAAAGACCAGACTGCTTCGAGCTGATAGGAAGGCACACAGCTCAAGTAACCACTCATTACAACCAAGGTATGCAGAAGAGCATCTCTGAATGCACACCACATCCAGCCTAAAGCAGATGGGCTACAGCAGCAGAAGACCACACTGACTGCTGAGCCTGTTAGTTAAGAACAGGAAACTGAGGCTGAAATTCACACAGATGCTACAGAAGATTAAAAAGACATTGCCTGGTCTGATGAGTCTGCAGTGACATTCAGGTGGTAGGAACAAAATTTAGCATATAAAACATCAAAACACGGATCCATCCTGGTTTATATGAGAAGTTCGGGCTGGGATATTTTCTAGGCACACATGGGGCCTCTTAGTACCAACTGGGGATCCGCCACAGTGTACCTGCCGACCATGTTCATCCCTTGATGACCACAGTGTACCCATCTTCTGATTGCTGCTTCCAGTGAAGATCATAGAGAAGATGTGGTGGAACAGGAGCTTCACATCATGTATGTGAAACTGGCAAATCTGCAGTAGCTGTGTTACAATATGGACCAAAATCTCAGAAAAATGTTTCCAGCAACATGTTGAATCTCTGCAATAAGAATTAAGGCAGCTCTGAAGGCAAAAGGACATCTAAGCTGAACTATTTTTTTGCTATATTTTTTGAGGGGGTGTTTATTTAGTACAACATACAATAATAATCAGAGACCTCGATGTGATATGTTGTATCATCCAATTTTTTGGCAGCATTTTGAGAACTCCTACACTGCAAAGTCAGGTAGAGAGTCGCCCCCACCCACCTTTTCATCCAGCACCTGTGGGATGAATCAGAGCTGTGACTGAGAGACAAACTTCTCTCACAACATCAGTGAGCAGCCCCGCTAATACACTTTTGACAGAGAATGCATTTTTCTTGGGAATTGTTCCCAGGAGGAGACTGAAGCCTGTTAGCGGCACAATCCTGATATGAAGTGTCCAGTATTCAGATATGGGTGTGCTGTCTAGGTCAAATGATCTCATGTCACAAAGTTAGCTTATTACAAAACATATAAAACCTTTTCTTTTCTTTGCTTGTTGATTTTGCACTTTCTTACTCACACCGTGCCACTTCATCTCTCTGTTTCTCTTCTCTCTCTCTCCCTCGCTTTCACTCACTCCATTGCTCTACTGTGATCCAGCTGTCCACCCCCATTCATCATCCCGCCACTCTCCCCCACACAGAATTATTATTTCTTTGATGTGTTACCAGTTGAAAACAAATCCATTTTTCTGGCCATCAATTTATCATTTGGAATGGGGAGTCACACTTGAGTTGTAGGGGCAGCCACATTTTCCCAATTCCAACTTGGACTGGAAAGCTATGTGTGTTTGTTTGTGTTCATGATCGAGTGTGTATATATGAACATGAAAGGCATGCATCCTGTTGTAATCAGAGCTGAGATGCAGCATGAGGGAAATCAGAGGTAAATAGAAATGATGGGATGAAATAGAGGAAGTAGCTGTTTGGATAAAAGAGAGAGACGAGAGAGAGAGAAAGAGAGAGAGAGGGGGCTTCCCTCTTCCTGTCGTCCTCCTTCACCTAACGTCTGTGATAATTTATCACTCCTCCTAGCTTGGCTGACAAACTATTTGCAGGAAAATGAGTTTTTCCGCCACGGATTTGTCCTCTGGGAATAGAAAGGGGAGCTGCTGTGGTTTTATTCCATCACACACACACACATATCCAGATGTAGGGTTTTTCATGCACGCACACACTCTCACGCGCGCACTCTGAGGTCTCCAGTATTTATTGGGGGGAGGGGGAGGTGGTTAAGATAAATGAGGTAAATTAATAGAGTCACTGAGGGAAAAGATCCGCTTCCACACCAGCAGATCCGCAACTGACACACAAAAGATAAGCTCACGCACCGCCGCTGTCCCACCCTCATATCCTTCCCTCTGTTTCCCCCACCCTCGTACACCTACCAAGCCCCCCCTCCTCCCCAAGTTCCCCCTCACTTGGCTCTCCAGTCCCCCTGATCCCTCGTTTGCCCTCCCACAGATGACAAATGTAACACTCAGACAAACAGCGATCATTGCCATACAGCATAATGTCAGCTTAGATCAACACAGGGACAAAAGCAAATATCACAGCATCAACACTGCATTACAAGCGCCGTGTATGGGTGTGCGTGTAAGTGCATGTGTGCGTGCATGTGTGCGTGCATGTGTGCGCGTGCACCGTTATTACAGCAGCTGGCCCGGGTCACTGGATTCCAATCTCACTTTCAACCTCATCAACCAAGATATCGACAGTGTGCTTGACAGAGAATTACACGACAGTAAAGGCCTAATTACATTGCTATTACCCTGGGCTATTCATAATAGTCAAACATAACGCATCAGTTGGACATCGCCGCTGTAAATCTACAGGCATACAGTCTGTCTCTCTTAATGCCTGTTAGTATTATGACATTCACTTTTCTTTCACTTTATTGGCAGCTGACAACAGGTAATATACCAAAATCAGAGATGCCAGGATACTGCAGGATGGATATCCCACTTTGCCCCATGTCTACAGTAATTTTTATGTCCTGCTGAACCTGTTTACCATTAAGCCATCATGCTGCGTGGGATTTCTGTCTGCCTGCACTGACAGCACACTTAAACCTCTTATTTTAGCTGCTCACGCTCTGTTCAATATGCCAAACTTATAAGGCATAATCAGCCGACCTAAAGTAGCAAAGCAGCTAAATTGCTAAATAATGTCACAAATTATATATGGATCTACTTCTTTTTAGGTGAGGTGGTTTGGTGTTATGTGTACTCTACAGTGTCCTTTGTCCTTTATCACACCCAACACAGACCAACCAGTGGGAGCCTTCTTCCTGTTAAAACAGAGTTTTTCCTTCCTACTGTTGCCAAGTGCTTGGTCACTGGGTGTCATGTGATTGTTGGGTTTCTTGCTATTACTGTAGGGTCTTTACCTTACAATATAAAGCGCCTTGTGGTGACTGTTGTTGTGAACTGGCACTATATTAATTGAATTGAATTGAATTGAATTGAATTGAATTGAATTGAATTGAATTGAATTGAATTGAATTGAATTGAATTGAATCATTCCTGTGCCACATCTCGATGGACAAAAGGGATTTAAAACATTTGTGACTCATTAAATTAGTGAGTATTTAAACGTTTCTCCAGTGATTGCTTGAGGTTGGCTACAAATCCAAGTCCCTATGGACTCCCATGCTAAATGAAAACATAATTATGTTTACAGCCTAGTTAAAAAAACATCAGTTTTCCCTTTAGGATAACAGTAGAGAGGTAAACTTTTTTTTTTTATTAAATTTGCCCATGAAATTGTATATAATAAAGGAAGTGTTTGCTTTGGTGACAGATAGGTGCAATTTTGTCCTGTTCAGCATTTTCTTTTGTACCCTAGTAAACATTGCTTTTAGGTTTTCTTCTGAGCACATTTTGTTACTGGTGAAAATATGCACAGCCCTTAATGTCATAATTAATAAAAATGATCCTAGACGACCAAGCTGGCTATCCAGATATGTTTAAGTTCCAGTTTAACAAAACCAGGATGACTAGGCTGTGTCCAGATACCCTGTGCAGCTGCTCTTACGCGCAGCATCCATGTGTCTAAGGCATGCTCACAGTATACAGCTACGATCCTGTTCACCATGTGCATCATTTTTAGTTTAGCTTGGTAACATGCTAGCATTTCCTAATCAGCCATGAACATGAAACTCAGCTGAGGCTGGAAGAATCTGAAACTGACACCGTGATGGACGGTGCTGCACGAATGTGGAGAGCAGATCGCCAAAGTTAATACAATTCATGCTGAGAGGCAACATCGTGTCTGCTTCAAATCCACACACAAATGGTAACCTTAAACATCCCGTATAACACTCCTTTGTAATTCATTCGTGACAGGCAGGTTGTATTTGTCGAAACCTAGCAACTTAACTGGAGCTATAAAATCACTCTCCAAGGACACTTCACAGCGATACTATTGGGTTAAAAAGGAAACTAGGAAACTAACTTTTTCTCCTTGGCAGTTTTGCACAGCATAAGTTCTTCTCTTAAGTGACCCCAATGTGCTGTGTTCCTGTTGTCACGTCTCTTCAGCAAGTTCATCAGAAGCAGGAAGTAATAAGGCACTAATCCAGAGGATGACACAAAGTGCTCTGTTTTTCTTTATTTTTTCATTTGCTTCACATTCTTTGATATTTTCTGCATTATGGCTACATACCACTCCCAGGATAATGAGGCTCTTTTACTTTACGTACGATCAGCTCTGTGGTCTCACTCTTTTTTTCTTGCAAGGAGAGCACCTGAGTTCCCCTGAGGACACTCGGCTCCACACCCCTTCAACTGTTGCAGCCAATTGCAAGCTTTGCGATGCACGTCTCCTTGGTAATCTCTTCTGAGTGACAGGTATGAAGACAAGGTCCACCAGCTGCTCTGATCAAAGTCTCCTTCTTTTATCCAGGGAGTGCTGTTGTCAGTTTGTGGCCTGTATCACCCACCCTCCTGCTTTGTGTAAATTATTAAGGAAATAACTGCACGTTTTAATAAGTTCCTCCACTTTTATGTTGTTTTAGGGGGGGGGAAGAAAGAAAAATACTGGAGAAAAAGACTCAGAGGAAATTAAAAACTTGATGGTGATCGGTCATGAAAGTGAAAGTTCCTATCTGACCACCGGTCCAAGTTGCATGTGGGCTAAACACAGCTCAACATTACGTCCGAGCCAAGCCCCTCTGCTGCTAATGGCTATTACTGCCAGCACGCCATTGTACGTCTCACAATAGCAATCATGCTGGGATTTTGTGTGGAGCTTGCTGGCAACAGTTATTAGCCCTCCGAAAGAAACTTAAAAGGGGAATCAGTGAAGAGAAGAACAAGAAGATTTGGGGTCCCAAGTTGTGTGGGGTGATGGCGGCGGAGGTGGTGGTGATGGAGGGGGTCAGCAGGGTGGAAGGGGGTGAGGTCAGAGGGTAACAGCAAAGCGGAAATGGGGAGGAACAAGGGAGAACAATGGACAGGGATGAACTAAGACAGACAAAGCTGGAGGGAGGGTGGACAGTGCACAAAACACAGGAAGATGGGAAGAAAAAGATGAAGGGACAGAATGGAGGGGAGCTACAACAGATGGTAAAGGCTGGTTGGAGAGAGAGAGAGGAGGCACTGAAAAGCTGCTGGCAACACATGCATCACGAGAGTAACAGCAAGGAAGGAAGGCTTGACACCTAAACATGTTTGGATGCCATATGGTAACATATACGCTACACTGTAAATCACTAAGGTTCACATGTCTGGAGCTTTGTGGGCAAAGTGTGAATCAAACTCCCCCCAATGAATGTGTACTTCTATGAACCCTCTCACGGCCCCAGTGACACACCTGAGGAGCTTCAGCTTAACAGAATAAGCCATCAAGTCAGAATTTGAGTGAATAAACATTCATTATAACAGAAATACTTGATATGTAAGCAGCAGTTATATTTTCCTCACGCGTTTGTCAGTGTGAGAAGCCCCTTGTAGATAAGATTAGGATAGAAAATGTATGTTTTAGAAGTTGTGCGCTAAAATCGTTGCCCTAATGGGATCATCAATACTGAGATGTTTCTCCAGCTATTATGGCCTAATTATGTGGCTCATCTCGACTCGCTGACCACAAAGAGACAAGCGCCCACCGGGCTTAGATTTATTAAAGTTGTCATTAAGTGGATGTTTTTTTTTTTCTTCCTCTCCCATTTATCTTTACGGGAGCGCGCAGAAGCACAGAAGGCGATTTCTCGGCGCGTGCACAATGAGACGGACACCCGCACACTTCTGCTTAATCTGAGTGAGAGAGTCTGAGCTGTTAAATATTTGTGGAAACTTTGTTGTGTGTGCGCGCGCGTGCGTGTGTGTTTTGATGAAATGACGAAATCAAGCTCGTGCCCAGGCGGACTGTGCGTCCTTGGCATTCGGCGGCTCCTTGCACACCTGATTTATCCCGTGCTACCCACCCACCCTCCTTTTCATGACATATTTTAGCTTTGAGACCAGGTTTATCACCTGAATAACCTGGACATCGTTTCCAGGTCCAATTTTCTTCACAAACTCTAGGATATAAAGGAAATATAAAGAGGATAGTTGAGGATGATTTCCTATCTCTGGAGTCGGAAATGCTCGCTCTGGCTGACCTTTTACCCCCAACTTTTGTTGCCACCTGTAGCCGCAGGTCACCAGGTTTCTTACAGGGACACACACTTTGCTCGGGGAAATCAGTCCGGAGATACACAACAAACACGACACACCCGGAGAAAAATAAAATAGTCCTATAAGTGGAATTTTTCTTTTGTCCTGAGTGCGCCTTTTAATTTTTAACCCAAACAGACCGAGCTGCTCTTGAGTTTCTCTCTCTCCTCCCCCCCCCCCCCCCTCCCTTGCGTGTGTCCCACTGAACATTTTCTGCACGTTTCAGAGACTTCCCACAGTTATCACTCAGGGTAAATAAGTGCACTTTTTTCTAAATTGGCCGGCAGAGCAATCAAGAGGGAAGACGATGAGTTCCAAAGACATGAAAACTGAACGAGGAAGCAGAGAGTGGCTTAAAAGTCTGCCAACAAGCCTTTAGCGAGTCTTTATGAGGAACGATTTAACATTTGTTCACTTTGGGGATATATGAGGAGTGATGTTCATACAAGTGCACATCTTGTCTGGCGAGGATTGCATTTGGATAGCCTTGCAGTTATAACACTTATTCAAAATGAACACAGTAAATCCAGCCTAATGCGCCAGTCTGCGTGTAAATAGAGTTTTAGCAGTGATCTTGTTTTATCTTGTAAACAGACTGGATTTAGTACGTTAATTACACAAATACAACCTTATGATGAGCTGTTTATAAAGTAAAGCCAAATCTTCTTCTTGTACAATAAAGTATATTCTATTTTTTCTATAATATTTTTACAGCTAAATGCGCAATAATTCAAACTGAATTTATAGTTTAAGAGAAAACGTTTGAATTGTAAATCTCGGACCATGGCATTCATTCCTCTCCTCTTACATCTTCCGTGCGAATTTATGTTTTTCAGTAATTTATGTTTTCAAATAAAACGCAAACCTTTTTGTGTTTTTATGCTTTTTAATGATATCTTACAGCCTCAACTTTGACATTCTCCAGCTGGGGAAAAATTAAGGTTAAGAAACTTTTGACATATTTAACAGTAACTTCTTCATGTCGGTCTTCCTGCGTTCGGAGAGGCCGGTGGATTTTGGGGCGTGTATGAATTTCTCCCCTTGGCAAATGGAGTCGTATAATTAAAGGCTATTTTAATTCAGAGTATGATCGCGATAGATACCAATCGTTGAGTTTTAATCCCTTGTTAAACTCTCGGTAACCTCTCTGTCCCTCTCTCCCTCTCTTCTCTGCCACCTCTCCCTTCAGGCACTTGTTATTTTCTCTGCGCTCCGATCACTTTACAGAGGACTGTTTCTGCTTCCAGCTAATACTACGATTCCTTTAATGTGCTGGCGTTTGTGTTTATTTTAAAACACTCGACCCTTTGTCCAGCAACGGCTCTGACCTGACCATGTGCAGTGGCAGAGCTTTTCAAAGACGACGAATGAACGATTTCCGGAGCGCAAAGTTGATTCTTTCTTTCTTTATTTCCCAGATCGTATTCTTTTAAGTCCATATGGCCGAGTAAAGCCACTTGAATTTGAGACAGACGACACGGTGCCATTGGTGTCTGTTATTAGAGGTGTTGTGTTTGTTTTACAGGCTCATGAGAACAACGTTTAACAGCGTCTTAAACTCACCGGGATCCTGACACTCTGCTGTCACATCACGCACACGCAGGGGCCTGCTGCAAGTATGGTGCAGAAAGTCAAACCAAGAACTACTTTTTTTTTTAACTACACAAAACCACTATGTGGACACACTGAAGCACGGATGCGTTCTTTACATAAAAGCTGGAAAAAGCTCAAATGCAAAAAAAAACCTTTAGTGTCTTGCAGCTTATTTCAGAAACCCCTCTGTCTCCTGTGTGAGCCAAAAACTTTTTATTTTTTCTCGTCATATTTAGTTGTTTTTTTTGTTTTTATTCTAACGCTGTATGCAACCAGTAAAAGGTTTACCTTGTATCGTTTTTTAAAGACATGCAGACTAATTTTTGTTGTTAAATATGAAGGAAGAGAGCAACATTTAAAAATAAGATATAGAGGAAGTACAACAAAAAGATTATAGGACCAGAGGTTAATTTAATTTTCGTGTTTTTATTTATTATCTATTTATTTATTATTCGCGGAGTATTTTATTTAGGTAAAGACTAATTATTTGAATTGTTATTACTTTTATTTTTTGGTTAAACTATATTTATATAAATAACGTGATTCCTCATCGGTTGAGAAGATTAATTTGTTTCCCCCGATTTAATTTGGACATAAGAGTCTCTCCTGCTGACCTGAGAGTATTTTCCACCTTTCATTTTCTGCTCTTTGTTCAGTTAAAAAAAAAAAAAGTTTTGCAAAACATTTTTCAGTGGGACTCAGTGGGATCCTCCAGAGTCGCCTGTCAGGGAGGCATCGCAGCAAATCGTGTGGAAGTCGGGCCCGGTGTCACACGCCGGTTCACCATCTAATCAAAGCGGGCTGTCGCTGGAGGTGAATAGAAACAAGCCGCCTCCTGACAAGTGTTTCCGTACAGTCACTCAGGGGGTGTGATGCCATCAGAGCCCGCGGTCAGTCATCCTGTCCCACTTTTTCCCTCCTCAAAAAAAAAACCAACCAAAAACCAACCCAAAACACACCTCCTCCATCCTCCTCGTCCAATGGCTGCAGTGCTCCATCCTCTGCGCAGCCCTGCTGGATAAAACCTGAGTCAGTGCCGACTGCGCACACACGACGCAACACAACGCAGCACAACAGCGGTCCATCTTCCTCCAACGCGGCTCGGACGCACACCACCAGAGATCGTTTGGATAATATCAGAATATTTGCTGTGGAACATTTTTTATGATTATTGCTGTTATTTCGAGCTCCTGCGTGGAAAGGTAAGCCCTCTTCTAAAGTGAACATGTTTTCTGTGTGATCTGTCATGTCTGAATGAGAACGTTAGACAATCCTGACAACACGGAGAGAAATCACCGGGCAAAATGCTGCGAGACAGAGCTCAGGGTTAAACGCTGTTTAACAAGACGTTATCTAAAGAATTTAATTAAAGTTGAAAAATGTGCGCAGGAAAAAACAAAGAGTGTGTCTGTTTTGTGTCTTTAAGTGACATAATTCGAGTGACCTTATAGCCACGGGTCCTCGCGCAAAAACAGATGAATAATTCTTATTAATTTTCCAAAGTGCATTGATTTCTTAAAATAAATAAATAAATTGTTCCTCCTAAAATAAAAAGCACCCCCATCACAGTCAATGATACATTCATTAACGCAAACTGTCTTGTTTTTATGCTAAATTTGGAATTGTGAGCAAAACAGCGAGGCCTTCAATGTCTGCTGGAAATCACGTTTTACACTGAACATTTATAACCGTCGTTAATACAAGCGATCGAAAACAGCGGGCAGCTTATTAAATTAATAATTACACAGTTTTAGCCATGATACATTCACGTCCAAACGTAAAAGTTAGCCCGCCGTGGATCATCTCTGTGTACCGGCTCTTTATTTGGCCTGATCGAAGTAAATTAAATAAAACACACTTGATTTAATTTTACATTAGAGTCCTGTCATATTAGTTTAAATGCTTTTAATTTTTTCTTCACCAGCTACCTCCAATTTCCATTATTAATAATCATCTAGAAGTTCGATTATTTTTTAAGACTATCACACATGTTTCAGGTTTCAAAATATTACATGTTTCTAATTGCTAACAAAAATAAGTCAAATAAAGTAAGTATACTTACCAAAAAAAAGTAGATAACTGTCACTGGTTTGTTCAGCGAGATTAAAAGTGTGTTTCAGTTAATAATAAATGAATTAGTATCAGGTAAATTAGACCTGGGCATGCGCTGTATGGATTATTAGTACCTGGGATGTTAAAGTTATTGCAGGTAAACTGAACTGAATCGGGCCGTCCAGGTGTCCTGTCCGTCATTTAAAACTGCCTCCCAGCAGGTCATGACAACATTTTGAACATTTAGAGAAACCAGCAGCGGCTTTATTGACTTTTGATCCACTTCTGCTTACCTGCTTTTTTAGGACGGGCGTCATATCGTTTCTTTTTTTCTTTCTTCCCTCATTACTCATAAATTACCACTTGATGTTTTTACTCATTTTCGTGAGAATTTTCCAGAGCTGAAAAGTCCTTCAGTGTACAGCAGCTGAACAGATGAAGCCTGTAGACAAGACACACACACACACACACACACACACACAGCCAAAAACATCTGCCAGCCACCGCGTCTACAATGGATCTAATCATTATACAGACCTGCGTGTCCTTAAACCGAGAAATGATAACACATTGTTATTTTTCATCTCTCTGGCCTCTCACTTTAACACATCCAACGTGAAGTCCTGTCATTTCAGCTCCATGTCTCGTAGAGACTGCTGCCATGATGTTTACCTCGACTTTCATTCGGTACTGACTGAATATACATAAATGTATCGCTATAATAAACAAATCATCGCTATAATAAGACAAATCAAATACAGTCTTTATAATGCCATAAAGATTATGGCCTAAATCTCCTGCAGACTGTTCAATCATCACACCGTAGCCCACCAGCACAAGCAGGTGGGCCACAGGTAGACCTAACGGTGTGAGATGAACGCGCAGGGAGGAAACGTTTGTTTAGTAGGAGTTCAGAGGCCGCACAGATATGACCAGCAGCCAGTTTCACAAACACCTTGATGTCCTGCAGCTCGAAGTCGGTGGGAGAACACTCATGCCAGACCAGGCAGGGGTAGGAGTATAAACACACTTTAACCGGGTCGGCGTGGAGGAGGAGAGCGTCACGTTCAGCTGGTGGAGCAACAAGCACAAACTCAGGGATATGTCCAGTAACACCGGGAGAGGTAAATACTGAGATGTGTTCTTCTATGAAGACCGTGGATTATCTATCTATCTATCTATCTATCTATCTATCTATCTATCTATCTATCTATCTATCTATCTATCTATCTATCTATCTATCTATCTAT
>NW_024582433.1:1213407-1248326 GCF_018398535.1 Haplochromis burtoni
ATCTATCTATCTATCTATCTATCTATCTATCTATCTATTAACCCATGCTTTGTTTTTCTGTGTGTGCGTGGTGTCAGTGCGCCGTGCGCGTTCACGCACTACCCCCCTGTCCGCCTCGGGGCCGCTCCGCTTTAATATCCTGCAGGTTGATGAAGCTTGGCAGGGAGATTTTTTTCCACACTCGGCTGGCAGCGTTAATAGAGGCTGCCCTCCCTCCATGCCTCGGCCTCGTCCGGCCGCTGTTTGATGTGGAAATGAAAGCTGGGGGAAAAAAGAGAAAAGGTTGAGAGAAACGAGCGACTCAATGGGGTTAAATTAAAAGCAATGGTGTTCTTGCAGAGTCACCACCGTGCAAGCCTTTAGAGAAGACATGGAGGATATGCCGGGGCGAAGCAGGGGAGCACTTTGTGCCTAATTTGTAGTAAATGCGCGCAGAAAATCAGCTTCATGTGCATTAAAAATGAAAAAAAAAAATCACGTTATTGTAGAACACCAGTCACATTTCTGTAGTGTAAAAAATACATATACATATTTTTTATATGTGCCAGAGAACAGATATTAAACTTTAATAATTCATGTGAACAGATGCTTCTCAAAAACAGGCTGGAAACGCATAAAATAATAAAAACTGAGTATAGACAATCCGATTTTTTTCCTTTTTTTTTACTTGAACTTCAAAGTTTAAAATGTTACCCCCCCCCCCCCCCCCCCCCCCCCCCCACCCCCCCTCCACCTCGCCCCTTCACTGAGTGACATGTTCTCCTGAAATGTAAAATAACATTAGTCACTGTCACTGAAGCCAACTGAGCCTCAAATTAGCGGCCTATAAATGGGAACTGTGAGGAGAAAAGCCTGAAGGTGTTATTTATAAGGAGGCGATTAGCCAGTGGGATCATCAAAGAACCATTAGTTTTTCCAGAATGCGCATTTCTGTTTGTTGCCAGTGTTAAACACAAAAGCAATTTCACACCCAAAATAACTGAAGTTTTGATCAATATCAGCTTTTTTCCTATTTATAACACTTTTAAACACACAAAAAGCTTCCAGAAAAGACGGACGCTAACCACATCCAAGTATCAAAAGGTCTCACTAACCTCCATGACTCACTGCCATCTTGTTTATTATCTAAATCTAAAACATCAGTCTTGCTTTAGGGATAAATTCTGTTTACTTTAGATAAACTAAATATGCCCGATTCTGCAAAATATAGCACTAATATGTAATCATTAGTATTTTTTTTATTTCTTTTAATTATTTTTATGTTATATTTTAAATAAAATATAAATAGATTAAAACACTGAGTAAAGTTCTGGTATGAGTCTGTAAAATCTGTGTGTGTGAACTTTTAGATCATTTCTTTCCATGCAAACAGCTTTTATAGAGTTAACCTGGATAAATGATGTGTGAATCAGCAGGTGTGATTGAATCAACATGCATGTGTGCAGACAGGTGCACGTGAGTTCCATGACATTTATAAGTGTTCATCCCCCCTCCTCCCCCAGGTCATGGGGGTCTTAACCAACTAGGTGGAATGTTTGTTAATGGACGCCCGCTTCCGGAGGTGATCCGGCAACGCATTGTGGACATGGCCCATCAGGGGGTTCGGCCTTGTGACATCTCCCGGCAGCTTCGAGTCAGCCACGGCTGCGTCAGCAAGATCCTGGGACGGTGAGTCCTCAACTTCCTGTTAATTGTTCCTGTTAATGAGAGTCTCGAGAGCTGAGAGGTTGCTTAATCATCAGGAGCACTTTTATGTCCTGTCTAAACTTTCCACTTACAAAATCATCTTTCCCTTCCAGCTACTATGAGACAGGCAGCATCAAGCCCGGTGTGATTGGCGGCTCCAAGCCCAAAGTGGCCACTCCTAAGGTTGTGGAGAAGATCGCTGAGTACAAGAGGCAGAATCCCACCATGTTTGCCTGGGAAATCAGAGACCGGCTGCTGGCGGAGGGAGTGTGTGACAGTGACACAGTGCCCAGCGTGAGCTCCATTAACAGGTGCCAAACTGAATTATGAATGAAATCGTGTAAGCCGGGGTTCAGGTGGTTAAGCAGCATTTAGCTGTGACTGGCTGAGTTCGGCTGAGCTGAATGGCTGAGACTGAGTGTGCTGCCTTTGTTTTGCCTTTGTGTGTGTGTGTGGTATAATTAGTGGGAATGCTTTAATCCATTAAAAATTGTTGTTTTTGTTCCAGAATAATCCGAACGAAGGTCCAGCAGCCGTTTAACCTTCCTCTGGATGGAAAAGGCCTGAGTCCAGGGCAAACTTTGAGTAAGTCTGCACCACTTATGAACACATGCATGACAACAAGGGATGCAGGAAAGGATTAGGATTAAATACATTGCTCTGCAAGATTAAACTCGGGCCTCTCGTCACATCAGCAGCAAAGAGCCCGGCAGTATCGTTGTCTCAGATCTGTCTTTGTTGTTCTCTCTTTCTCTCGCTCTCAGTCCCCAGTTCTGCGGTCACCCCTCCAGAATCCCCGCAGTCGGACTCTCTGGGTTCAACTTACTCCATCAGTGGCTTGCTGGGTATTCCTCAACCCAACGGCGAAGGCAAAAGGAGCCACGATGACAGTAAGAAATCAATCTAGCAAACAAAACACCGCAATCTGAAGCTTATTCATAAGAAAGACTGGGTTACTGCCCACTATCCTTAACAATACTGAGAAAACAAAGGCAAATATGGCTGGAAAAACTTGTTTCTAGGTCTTCTGCAGGCATGCACTCTAAAACTTTTAAAGATGAAAACAAGTATGGCTCTCCCAGCTGCTTTATTTAATCATTAATCTGACCTTGTTTCCTGTAAGAACACTTTCCTGTTGCAAGGGTAAAACAGGCCAAAAGTTGTCCCTCGAACGGAAATTCAGCTTTACTTTATTAAGGTTTGCAAGGTCCTGTGCACGACAGGGCACGCTTAACACCAATCACTGTGACACAGCAGCTTCTGTCCTGTTCTTCAGCATTTAGACAGATCTCAGTTTTTCCTCCAATAACTAAAAAGCTGACGTCTGTCAGGGACGCAGGCAATCAAGTCGTTGATATCAGTGTAATCATTTGTTAGCGGTGATTTATGGCCTGCTTTAGTTTTTTTAATGTTGTGATTTCTAATAAATTCAAAGAAGTAGTAAGAGAGCGCAGACTTGGGATGGAGCTCTGAGGGACGCAGATGGCCACAAAGAACTACAAACCAGTTAATTAAGATTAGAGCCACTTAGGAACTGTGCCAAAGAGACAAGCTCTTTAGCTCTTTAGTTTTCAAATAATTGAAGGGGCCAAAATCTTCTCAGAGGACATTTAAAGACCTTCAGGATAAAATTACTGTTTGCCAGTTTAACATGAAGCTTTCCTCCTCCTCTATCCTCCTCGTTGCCTCTCACAGGTGATCAGGAGAGCTGTCGGCACAGCGTGGACTCTCAGGGCAGCGGAGGCATCCCGAGGAAACAGATGAGAGTGGAACACTTCCCCACAGCCTCGCAACATCTGGACTGCGGCTTCGATCGTCATCACTATCCTCCAGATTCATTCGGATCAGCAGCAAACAGCAAAACCGAGCAGGTACCGACCGTTTGGACTGAAAAGCCTCGTTTCATTTTTTTACTTGTACACTTGTAACAGCAGCCTTTATCATCCTCAGACTCTGTACCCGCTGTCCCTCATCAACGGTAGCCTAGACGAAGCCAAGACCAGCCTCTCATCATCCAGCTCTGCCATTGGACGAAATCTGTCGGCACACCAGAGCTACACCATGGTGACTGGTGAGACTCTTAATGCTGGATTATGCTCTTTGACCTCCATTAACCACAGGGCCCAGAACCCTCCACATGCTGCCGCTCACTCTTTGTTCAGTTTTGGCATTTCACACAGTTCTTTTAGTCCTGCGTGTTTTTTCTTTTTTCACTTCCACCCATGTTCACCATTTGTTTTTGCTTTGTTTTGTTTTTTTATTTCCTTACCCACGCGCTGCACACTGGCTCTCGCCACCTCAGAGCCCGTACAGACCCTGCCACTTTGTCTAAAACAGGAAATGTCCCCAGAAGTGACCAGCACAACCCCCTCCCCAAACATGGCAGCCTGTAACCTGGCTTTTGTGGAGCTGCAGGCGCTGCAGAAACCCATTTCTGTCAGCGGCAGCAGCTGCAGCGGCAGCAGCAGCAGTTCCAACCATTTCCCCAACGCCTTCAACTCATTCTCCCATCATGCACCAGTGTATGGGCAATTCAGCAGTCAGTCTGTCATCTCAGGTAACGCAGCCATCCATCTCATCTCTGTTTACTTTTTGCTCATTCGTTTATTTTTCGGCATTTGAATGCTGCAGAAAGTTAAATGATAAACTGATCCTATCGTTTCAGCTTCAATTCAGTCTTTGCATCTTACACGTTTGTCCAGCACAAAACACCAATCTAAACATCCACCTCGGTGTTAAAGATGTGCGGCTTTTTTGTGTGCTTTCAGGACGCGACATGGTGAGCTCCACCCTCCCTGGCTACCCACCTCACATCCCCTCCCCTGCTCAGACGGGATACTCTTCCTCTGCAATCACGGGAATGGTAGCAGGTAAGGAGCTGACCCGAAGGAATACGTTTTTGTTTTAAAAATGGAAAGACAAGTAGAAAGAGGAGGAAGGAAAGGAAACAGAAAGAAGGAGCAGGGCAGGATGGCGGCTTGTAGATTAACCAGGAGACGGGCTGAGTTAATGAGTAGTCTTGCCAGGGTGAACGAGCGCAGGGGTGCACGTGAGCCCGATGGGGAGGGGTACAGGGAACTGGCTGGGGTTCCACCCTGCTGCCCACACCCCCTCACCCAGACACCTCTTACCACACATCGCCATGGGAACCAGGGGGCCCAGGAGGGAGATGCAATGGTTGTGGGTGGATGGGGCGTAAAGCTGGGAAGAGTAGAAGGTTTTTTTGTTGTGTTTTTTTTTTTTTTTACAGGGTGTGTGTGTGTGTGTGTGTGTGTGTGTGTGTGTGTGTGTGTGTGTGTGTGTGTGTGTGTCAAGATGCCTGCATGTGAGCATAGAGAGAGAGAGAGAGAATGTGTATGTGCATGTATGTGTGCGATCTGCCTTTTTTTTTTTTTTATTTGAAGTCTGCCCTCCGAAGCGCGAAATGAGAGGGTCTGATTTATTATTTTTTCTGGTGGGCTCGCTGTGAGGAAGCGTTGATACACAATTACCGAGTAAGGGGGGGGGGGCAGAAAAGGAGGAGGAGGTGGGGAGCTCAGGGATTCATTCCAGCCAACATAATTACCAATTAGATATTGGAATGTTTAAAAAAAAAAGAAGAAGAAGAAGAAAAGAAAAATGAAAGAAAGAGGAGTTGCCAGACAGGAAGTGCAGGATGGAGAGAGGAGGAGGGCATTTCAGAGGGCAGAGGCTGAACGATGGAAGGGGCCTAAGCGCTGGAGGAAGAGGGCGTAAAGGCTAGCTGTGTGCACGCACCACTGGGCCGAGGGATTTTACCCTCAGCCATCCACCTGCACCACAGATTAATGGTTTACAGGCCGCACTAACTGTCGGTGAATTATGAGCTAAGGCTGAACAGATGCTGGCACTCAGACAAACAACCTGCCGAGCTCCTTGCAATGCTCCAGCTTTGCATTTTAATAAAACACGTCTCCTCGCGTGTTTCAGCTCGGAGCGTTTGGACTGTTTGCTCAACTTTATTTTTAAAATGTTCTTTTCCTTCTCTGCAGCAGGTGCAGATTACTCGGGTCAGTCCTACAGCCACTCGCCCTACACCTCGTACAGCGAAGCCTGGAGGTTCACCAACTCCAGCTTGCTGGGTGAGTAACTGAGCACACGAAAGCCCAACCCCGTGAATATTTGTTACTAAGGCGGCGAACGTGTCCCCTGCGGAGCTTCTCCAGAATTCACAAACGGTTCACGAGAATTTTCTCTTTGACCTTATGATTCAGAAACATTTCACTCTGACTAGAATTTAATAGACGGCCTACCAGGAAGTGGCGCGCGCGTGACACCTAATGCACTTTTTGACCCCCCTACCTTTCTTTAACATATTCATTTATCTTGGTAAAAATTTTGCTGTATTAAAAGCCACATCTGGGCTGCAGACAAAACAATATAACATCAGACAACTGGTAAAACAACTTTTCATTAACTAATGAGCAAAAAGTCATCTAAACCTTTAACATTTCCATTTCTCGACACTGAAATGTACAGTAGCTTGAAATGTATTCATTTTTACCTCAAAGACAGCAGTGTATGCAGTATTGTTGTATTGTTACTGCAGTTTTGTGGAGTGCAGGCAGGCATCTTGTAGTCTAATTGCTGGAGAAACTCGCTTTGTATTCTCATCTCATCACCAGATTTTATTAATTGACACAGAGGTGGAGGTTTGATGGCTGATTTCCTGCACTGCACCTTGTTTGAAACATACCCCAGCATCACTCGTGCTTTTAGGGTTTCCGGGTCCCTCATTACTTGCAGGTCGCGATGGGCCTTCAGCCTCAAAGCACTCAGAGCCAAAGCTGTGACCACCAGCATCATCCAGCTCCATCTGTGTCTCCCCCCGCAGGCTCGCCCTATTACTACAGCTCGGCCTCCCGCACGGGCCCGCCATCTGCAGCCGCCTACGACCACCTCTAGTCCTCGCTGCTCGCCTCAGTCCTGATGGGCCTCCACGCCACGGTAAAGACTGGAGACCTTACCATCAGCTGATCTGATGTGGACCGAGACACGCAGCTCTAAACTGGAAGTGAACTCGAGACTTCTACTGATGACCCAGCAACACATTTTTTCTCTCCTTCTCGTCCTCTCATGGTCATCCTAAGCCTGCTCCTGTATTTATTTGCAGTCACAGACACCGTTTCCCAGGGTAGCTGTGACTCATGCACGTTTACACATTGCTAACCACGACCTCCTCCAGGGCTTGTTTCCACAGACTCCATGGGAGCATATTTTCAGTATGAATCCATTCAGCGCTGTTTTGGCCAAAGACTGTTTTCTTTCTTCTTCTTTTCTTTTCCTGGCACATCTGCAACTTGACTCCACTGATCCAGTGAATAAGGGATATGCAACTTCTTTGTACTGAACTATGCCTGCTTTGTTTACAACCTTTATTTTTTTTTCTTTGTTTTTAAGAAGAGGGAAAAAACTGAATCCTATCCTATCACCACGAATCAATTCCTATTCTCAATCTACTTGTATGCTTGCCTGCAAATTCAGTTTGTGATTATTATTATTTTATTTTTTGTTACTGTAAATTCTGATTTTTCTGTTGGGGGAAAAAAAATCACAGTTACAGAAGAAAAGCCTCCATACGCCCCTCAAAGACAATTACATATCTGTCCAGCAATATGTACATAATGTAAATGAAGAATTACTTTATGGGGGAAGTGATGCAGTTTCACTAAGAGGGGAGGGGGTGATGATGATTTGGCCACTAAAAACCAACAAGGCTTGAAATACGTTTGTTTTTGCTTCAGTTAAATTGAGTTTGTTGTCATGCTGATGTTCTGATGTTTGGTAAAAACTGTGACTATTTTTTCTTATACTGTTATTAATATTATTGCAGATGTACATAATGAATTTCTAAAGAATTATTTTAATTAAAGCATGACAAATTTATGTGCTTTTTCCCTGTTTGCTTTCTCAATTCTCCAGAGCTCAATATAGCAGGGAAATTGTGATACGTTAAATCGGTTTATTATTATTATTATTATTATTATTATTATTATTATTATTATTATTATTATTGGTGACGTCATCGTTGACCACTTGATAGCAGCTGACCCCCCCCAAAAAAAAAAAACAACAACAACAGAAAAAAAACCTGAAATGCTTTTTTTTTTCTACTCAGCATTTTTTAAAGGACACAGTCAATGATCCCGAAAAACACGCGCATCTGTCTAATTTCTTTTTTTATTTTCTGCATCATGTACTTTTATTTGCAATTATTTCTTTCCTCTTTGCGGCCTCATTATAGAGCCGCCGTAACGAGGCCACGGTTCGGCGGTGCCGCGGCCCACCTGGTGCCACCACCACCTCCACCTCCACGCGGGATACCGCGAGATTAATGGCGAGAGGTCGGGACGATTTTTTCCCTTTTTTTAAAAAATACATTTCTTTTTAAATTTTTTGATAATTTAGAAAAAACAAAACAAAAACACAATATTAAAAATAATAAGACCGATAAAATAAATACATTTTCATTTTATTATTATTATGAAAATAAATGCGATAATAATGGGGTTTTTTAATCTAACTTTTTTTTGTTGTTGTTTTATTTGTAACTTAATATCAGAGTATTTATTTGAAACCTGCACTTGAACCTGATTGAACTCCTGTGTTGGATCTTCTGAGCTGCTCTTTACTCTCATTAGACCACCACGATCGCTGTAGTCGTTTTTTAGTTCACGAACTTCTGCACAGTTCATGGCCTAATTCATCTTTAAAGAAACCCTCAAGTCTAATTATGTAACTCCTCAATCAGACTGCATGAAGGGTTTTCTCTGAGACAATCACCTGAAGTCCTCAGTCAGAGGATCTGCTGATGAAGATCAGCCCTGACACGTTTCTGTTTACAGTATGCGCTCCTCTTTCTTTTTCTTTCCCCCCTCAAGTCTTCCATCTCCTCACATTTCACCATTTCCTGACTCACTCCTTTACACCCCCTGCTTCCTCTCGCTCCTCCAGCCAAACCACTGCACACACACACACACACACACACACACACACACACACACACACACTGCTCTGTAAACTTTAAACAATACCAGAATTTCATCCCATTGTTGTCCAAGTGGCCTGGTCCACCCCAGACAGCCCATCAACCACCCAGACGCTCATTGGTTGCAAGTCCCTTGCTCAAGCATGCAGAGACATGATACACATCCATATACGCTCGTTCACGTTCATGTGCCTCGCTGGAATGAGGAAAATCTTTTAAGTGAAACCCTTTTTTTCAGCTTCTCCAGCCAGCTGAGGACCAGCCAGAGAAATAACAGCAGCGAGCGTTAAACATTAACAGTCCTGCTGCCAAAAAACCCCACACATTACAACTGCTCCACAGACGACACAACAGAAATAACTCCTCTCTGTCTCTCCCCGGGCCTATTAGTGAGGAGGTTTCGGGCCACAGTGCTTCTGGTAATGAGCCCGGCAGCACAATACGGGCACCGGGCCGGAACAGCTGAGGGCAGACAAAGCTGGCAGGATGGGGCGACAGGGACTTACTACATTTAACAGAGAAACCGTACTAACACTGTGCCCGTGAGTGTGTGTGTGCGAGAGACGGACAGACAGAGTGAGAGTGTGTGCTTGTGTGATATAACATTGTGTGTGGCGGTGAAGGCATGTGTCCCATTATCATTACTGGGACAAAGTGAAAGGCAGAATGGAGGGGGGCCCGGCAGAAATTGCTGCCAAAAAGGCAACAGAGGAGTGTGTGGCAATCAGTGGGATGACGGGCTGGGGTTGTCCTGCTTCAGTCATCTGGAAAGTTCTCCACTTATCTCTGGGCCCGAGATACTGGCCCACCAATTCAGCCTGACGAATACGTATAATGTAGGCTGGCAGAGTTTGTCCACCCAAATGAGCTGCAGGACACGCCGCTGTTTTTAACTGTGAATAGCAGCGCTGCCAGGCGGGCCCCGCCCGGGTCAACCTCTTTGTGACCCTTGATTAGACCCAGATTGTGTGAGTGAACCCATTACCTTATCACTAATTACTCTAAATGATTATTCTGAACTTCTCCTTCTTTAACAGAGCTAAAGGGGCAGAAGTGTGTTACAGGGAAATGTGCAACCCCATGGATGCATTTAAGAGAAGAACATGTGACGAGAAAATGATGAGTACGAGTGTGATGACGTTGGCAGCTGTAGTGTTGGTTCTGTGCAGCTCTGTGATACAGCAACTACTTCCCACAGTAGGGTAGCGTAAAGGCTAATGGAAGTGAGATTCATCGTACAGGTATTTAGCCTGTTCACTCAGTCCAGACCACTATCCAGCAATCTTACGTGCCAATATAACAGGAACCACAGCGGTGGGTTGGGAGGACTTATTGAACATTTAGCTGTGTTGTATGAAATGTATGATCTGCCTCAGTTCATATATTTCCATAGATTTCACAGGCTGACTCTCTAACTGTTACCTATGCAGAAGCAGGGAAACGTCACACGCCATGTCAGAAGCTTCTTGCAGTCGTCACTGTGTGTCTCTGAATGAATGAACTGAGGTTGTTAAACTCGCCTTTCATTTTCCTGTTTTCTATATAATCACCGGTGAAGTTGATCAGAAAATGTCCAACCAGTCTGCGGCTGCACTGCAACGGCTGACTGATACCACGGGTGTGGTGAAGGCTCTCCACTGACGTTGCATTGAAAAAAAAACCCAGTATCATGTGGATGCTATACTTGTGCCTTCTTGTTGTTATTTCCACTACTACTGATAAACTAATTATTATTATCCAGCATTTCTGAGCCCTCACTATTCAAAACCCCAATACCAGCGATAACAATGACAAGACAAAGAAGGCAACAGATCTTCTAAGTGTACATTTTGTGGGGAGGGAGAGGAGGTTTTTTTCTACGGCCAGCTTTGAGGATCAATATCATGGGGTAGTTTCAATAGTAAAACTAATTTCATGTTCATGATGTCGTGATTTTCTTTTCAGTCCAATCCTTGCACCTGACCATTTTCAGAGGAATGTTTTTATTAATATCATCATTGTTTTGTTAAGCCACTTAACACTCAAACAAGCATAAAAAGTTCTTAACTTAAGGGATGAACCTGTGCAGTGTGTACACATAACAGAGCAACAGACAATAGCAAGTAACCCATTTTAAATTGTATCTGCCTGTCGCACAAACACATCATTTGTTCCCGTTTAATTGTTTTATGCATCAACAAGGTGATTCGCAAAGAGCTATTAGCTGAAAACTTGGTATATCTATGTATAGTGTGCAGCGTGGAGGACAAAAGAAGAAGCAGCCGTTCTGAAAAACTATCCACAGCAGTATTAACAGTATCTAAAAATGATCACCTTAAGAAGCAGGCTGAGGTATGCCATATTAAACAAAAACTGCCCATATGGAAGAGATATATATAAATCTTATAAAGTTTCTATCTGTCTTGTGTGAAACTTGTATGAAAAGCATACAAGAGTGAAAACAGATATAAGATCCCTTGAAAAATTATATAATGAAACTTGTATGTTTTGGATACTTCCTAAAACAATATATGAAAGTAATGAGAAAGTGGCCACTTTCATGAGTAAATCATATAAGTTATTACTATTTCTTTTCTATGTGGGTGGACTGAAAATCAGTGGCAACAGGTCTGATGGAGTAATAAAACCATCAGATTTTGATCTGCTATGCGATACCATTTGGAAAGGCTCTGATTGGCAACAGCTTTGTTGTTCAGCCTGATAATGATGAAAGCATACCTGGAACACTGTCAGCCATGGATTGGCCTCCCCAAAGCCCAGACCTCAACATTATTGAAGCAGTGTGGGATCAATTTGACCGAGAACAGATCAAAAGGCTGCCAGCATCCATTACACGTATTTCAATAACTTGCTGCACGCATTTCCCATGTTCCTCAAAAAAAAAAAAAAAAAAAGAAAGAAGCAAGGAGTGGCTCAAGATTTTTGCACAATACTGTATATTGTGGTTATGACCTTTGTCTAGTTCAAGGTGGAGGACCAAACCACCTACTGCAATCATCATCTAAATTTCACTGTAAGTCAATTTGCTCTCATAGGCCCGAAAGGAGGCCTCAGAACACCTGAGCAGACTTCAAATGATATCACCTCTCTCAAATTTCAAGAAGTTATCTAATCTCCTCCATCTTTAACTCTAATGCAGCTGGAACAAATGTGCCAGTCAAACAGAGCAAAGTGGCCAAACAGAGGCTGTTTCTGTGTCGCAGCAGGTAGAAGGAGGAAACACAGGTGCCCTGTGTCATACCGGCCTATTAAACAACACTCAGACCCCGAAGGCAGGAAGCTACTATTGACCAGGAGACATCAAGAAAAACGCACCTTTCAAAGCACACACACACATGCAGCACTATACACACACAACGGAGGTGGATAAAATCTTCCAGGTATCAGGTCCTGCCCCGAGGGAGAGGACTGACCTGCAGAGGCCAGTGCAGTCAAACACCCGGCCGACAAACACCTCATTCAACGTCACACAGACATGCTGATTGTGCTGATTTATCCTCCACCCGCACACAGAAGATCAAAGATTACCAAGCAAAGGAAGAACACATTGCAAATATTCCTAGAACTGCTTCGAAAACTTATTCTTGTACGGGCTAAAAGATGAAACGAGATAAAGAAGTTAAACATTCCCGATCCGCTCTGCGTGCCGCATTGACCCTCTGTTTGTCCTGCATCTAAAAAAACCACAGTCTGCGCCTGAGGAGTACTGTCAGACTCTTGAGTGTGTGTGTGTGTGTGTGTGTGTGTGTGTGTGTGTGTGGACGATGAAGGGTAAAAAGAGGTCATGCATTAAAATGCCCTCAAGCAAGGCACTTGGCTTAACTCTTTTCAACAAGAGAGGCTCCTTTGCTGCTAAAAGGAAAAGGAGCTCTACTTCTTTGGACTGGGTCTGATTGGCAAATAAAATGAGAATGTCTGGCCGCTAGAGAAGCCACACTAATGAGTGCAGTTAAAAGGGGAAAAAATGGGGGTAAAAAAGGCAGATGTCTTTCTACAGTACCTCCTGTTTCTTGTAAAACAGATTACAGCGATAAAAGACTTTTCCCAAAACGATGCAAAAAGATAAATTTGCCTCAAAAAAATATATCGAGCGTAGGACGCTGGATAAGAGCGTGAGAGGATAAGAGTGGAGTTAATGTCTCGGAGAAAGAGGCAAGTGGGGTCTGAGTGGGGAGACGAAACTCATGAGAGGACCGCAAAGAGACTTCAAGGGCCCTGGACGGTGAAAGCCACACAGCACAACAGCAGCAGTCAAGAGCGGAGGGTGAAGACAGAGGCAGTGGAGGCGGTGGGTGGGTGGAGGGGAGACAAAGAAACATTTCAATAGCTAGAGTGGGAGAAATGAAGTGTTAGTGCAGATAAAAAGTAACAAGTAGAGCGTGCAAGGCGTCAGCGGCAGATGGAGAATGTGCATCAGGAGGAGCATTGAGGGCAGAAAAAAAGGGGCACAGGATTGATTGTGGTGAAGTTTATGTTTGCTGGCGGTGTTTTCAGGTGTTTTGCGGCTTATGTGCGACCCAGGGTGGAGGTTGAGCAATGTTTAAGCCACCTCGTGTACACACAAGGGGAGGAGAGAAGCACAATGAAATGAGGAAGCCTTACGAGTCATAGCGGAAAGGGGGGTCTATTCTGGATTGGCCCCTAATGATCACAACTTGAGGTCTTGCCTTTTTAATTACCCATCCAGGCCTGACTGAGACGCATCAAGCTCCAGAATGGAGAAGCGCAGATTGGACAAAAAAACAGGCCACTTCCTTGGAAAGGATGCCCTCTGAACCCAGCAGCTAATGCAGCCCCTGCTGCTCCAGCCTGCTCGTTATTGTTCTTGGAGAGGAGGAGGAGAGAGAGGGTCACTTCAAAACAGGCCCACCACCATCACCGGCTGAAGTCATGGTCCACAGGCCATGTGAGAAGTGCTCCCGCTCGAGAGATCCTCTGCGACGCCAGCGCCAAACGGGCACCTTCGGCACAGACTGCGACCCCGGAATGTAAACCATTATTAAAGCGTTTGTGTCTGAGCTGGAAAAACAGGAGACGCTAATGGCTGCCTCTCGCTGTAACATTTCGTCACAGGCCCGAGAGCATGTAGGTTAGCCGAGATGGCGTCGGCCCCTCCCCGCCCCTCTGGAGGTGCTGTGACGGCCCCGGGCCCCCGTCACTCATGTGGCCAATCAGTCACCCTCATCTGCACAATCTGACTTTATCTTAATGAGCTGTTGTTATTTCCGTGAATGAATGGAGACAGTTTCCATTCAGAGGACAAGCTGGGCTTCATCGCCTGATGGAGAATCCCGGGTTTCTCTCATGTCTGTCCGTCCAGGAGGGGAAAAGATCTAAATATACAAAAACAGCTTCAGGTGCAATGAAACGTCCATTTGTTCAGTGCGTTCATCCGATTCTGACCCGCAGACGGGACGGTGTGTGCTTGTCTGTATTGTCTGTGCTCTTCATTGTGTTTCCTTATTGTCGCATCACATTCCTGTGTGGGGAATTTGTGTGTCTTTAGAGGTGGGGGTGGTGGTGGTTCTAGACATCCTGCTCTTTTGTTGGTCACCCCAGGTCGGCCGCTGCTCGACATGTCAGCCCGAGAGATCACAAAATAGGACCCGTGCCACCTAGAGCAGTGATCTCACACACACACACACACAAGCCCGTTCAGCTATCTTAGTGAGGACTTTCATTGACATAGTGGTTTCCCTAGCACCTTACCCTAACCCTAACTATTAAAAATGAATGCCTAACCCAGACCCTTACCCTAAACCTAACCGTAACCTAATTGTAACCCTGACACTAAAACCACATTTTGAGCCTCAAAAAGGCCTTCAAACTTGTGAGGACCGGTGAGTGTGTCCTCACAAGTCACTGTTGGTTCTCACAAGTATAGTAGAATGCAGATTTTCAGTCCTCACAAAGATAGCTAGACAGGAACACACATATGCACAGACACACAGACAAGAACCGACGTGTACACACCTTGAGCTCTGCTGTCTGACACTGCTGGCACAGATGGGTTAAGGGTAACCATCACAGACAGACTTTATATTTTTCACTTTTTGAGGGGGTTTTTCTTCTTCGGGTGTCAGGTTTTGTTTTTTCCAGACCTTGAATAATTTTATTGGTTTAATCATCCTCTGATCAATAGTTGAAAACTCTTTGCCTCAGTTTCAGGGAGTCCAAAAGTCTGAAGAAGGTATAATCAGGTAAATGACCAGCATAAATTACTGTTCACGGTTTACAGTTTAAAACGTGATATATACACTTCAGCCAAACAAGTTTACAAGAAACAAATTTATGTGGGCAGATGTGATCAAGACAACACGCTGAAGTTCAAACAGGAGAGTCTGGATTAGAGTAGAATGGCCAGACTGTTCGAGCTGAGATGAAGGTAAAAGGTAAAAAATGCAGAAGAGCATACCTGAACACACAACACACCAAACCTTGAAGCAGATGGGCTTCAGCTGCAGAAGAGCGGATTCCACTCCTGTCAGCTAAGAACAGGAAACTGAGGCTATTGGAAAACCAATTCCTGGTCTGATGAGTCTATATTTCTGCTGTTATATCTGGATGGTAGGGACACAGGTTGGAGTACACAACATGAAAGCACTGACCCTGAACCATGGATGGGTTCAGGCAGCTGATGGTGGCATAATGGGGAGGGGGGATAATTTCTAGGCATGCTTTGGACCACTTAGTACCAGCTGAGCATTGTTTAAACACCACAGCCTACCTGATTATTGCTGTTGACTATGCTGATCCCAGCTCAAACTCAAATAATCTCAAACTGGTTTCATAAACATGACAAGGAGCTCACTGTACTCAAATGGCCTCCACAGTCATCAGGTCTCAGTTCATAAAAGCACCTTTAGAATCTGGTGGAACGGGAGGTTCACATCCTGGATGTGCAGCTGACAAATCTGCAGCACCTGTGAGACGCTTTCATGTTACTATAGCCCAAAAATCTCTGAGGAATCTGGATCCAGCGAGGTACTGACAATGTGTGCCCAACAACATGGCTGATGAGTCCATTATGACCGAGTTTTGTAGTTAAAAACAAAAATAGAGGAGCTAAGATGCAGTGTGCATTTTGTCGTCAAACTAACAGAGTACACTGGCCAGAAATCCAACCAACAAACACACACGTTTAACCGTATTAGGGGTAACTAATAAAATCAATTAAACTTTTAGTCTTTAACAGATCAAAAATACAATTATAAGATATGTAAGACGGCACAAAACAAATAAATTACAGTCCAAAAATCGATTCAGATTCATTTTGTTGTGAAAACAAGTGCCACACAAGTATCTGTGAGCTTTACGGCAGATATTCTAATATCAGTGACGGCATTTGTGTCTATAAAAACAAGGTTGTCTTGAAAATGTGCTAAAAAGTGATGATAAATAACAGGAGCTGAAACCAAAAGTGTCTCCAGAATACTGAATAATAAATGTAAGTTATATTTTATTGTGGAAAAGGAACCTTTCATTTGAACAAAACATGTAACAGAGAGAGAAAATAAACATTTCATACATATGATATAGAAAAACAAAAGTGCAATGAGGATTCTTTAGAAAAACCACTTCACAACAGACAGGACGGCAGGGCGATATCACAGCGCAATATCCTGTGCTACAGTACCCTCTTGTGGTGCAAAGCACGGTGAAAAACATCTGTGCCATTCTGAGTACCGAAAAACAAAAATTCAAATTCAAAAATTAAAACAATACTAAATAAATTAGGTCCAGGAATTTAAGTCCCTCAAAAAATTAGGTCAGGGTCTCCCCTCGGTCCTGAGGGAGTTTGAAGGTTATGGATTACCTGAGGTTTATCTTTATTGAAAAGTGCACAAGATCAATAAGTTGCTAAGGCAGTTTTTAGATGAGACTTGGGTGTTTCTTTGTTCTCTGCTCGGTGCTTCCACAAACTAAAAAAAGAGTAACGTCAGCGCACCTCCGGCGTGCATGAATCTAAACTTTCAAAGGATATAAACTGGTCGTGTGATCTGTGAGCGAAGCAGCTTTCAGACCTCTTTGTTCCATCGGGGAATGATGGGCTTGCGATACGTCCGTCTCTCAGAGATGTTTCGTCTGACTTTGACCACCGCTGCAGGCGCCACCTCCAATTCCAGAGAAGGGCTTGAGTGGGACTTTTTAAGCATGCCATCCACATCATCTTCCTCTCCCAGAGAGTCAGCGCATACAGCTTTATCAAACGAGTTCAGGTCTGGTGCGTTTAACTCGCTGTCGCCTGTCTTTTTCACGCTCTTCCACCCCTCCAGCACCCGAATGTAGGTCTCATAGCGACATATCTGTGGGACACAGGCTGATGAGTGGCTCAATTAATAATCATATATGGATATAAAATCCTGGGTCCAGCTCACCTCATGCTGCAGGTACTGCAGGTGCTCCTCCATATCCCGGGCTTTGGCCTTTTTGCTGTCCAGCGTGCTTTGCTGCTGGTTTTCGAGGTCCACCTTGAAGGAGTCCAGCATTTTTGCATGAGACTGAAGCTGATGCTCCTGCACAGGGAACACATGAGAGGCTTCATGTAAATAAATGTGACACAAACACTGGTGAGGAACCAACAGAAACAACAGCAGAGAAGCACTATCGGACACACTATACCTGGACACACTATAGCTGGACACACTATACCTGGACACACTATAGCTGGACACACTCTAGCTGGACACACTATGCGTCTACTGAAATACAAAATGTATAAAATGCCTCTAATGGTTTCAATATTTACAGCCACCACAGACAGTAGGGGTGTCAAACATAGGGCTGGGGGGCCAACCTGGCCCAGTGGAAAATTATAAGGAGGGCATAGACTTCTGTACTTTACTGTATTTTCATAGATTTTACAACTTGTCCTGTTGATAAAATGTCAAACAAAACAAACATTTAGTGAAGTCACGAATGAATTAGTTCCTAGAACAGATTTCCTTACCCGGGTGATTGAGCATGCATCGAGACATATCTGCTGGAACCTTTTCCTGTAATTTTACACATCGATTTCTTACAATTTAAGCCCAAAGAGTCATGCTGACAGCTTTCATCCATTTACTACAGCAGCATTTTTGTAACTGCACTTCTTTTTTCTCCTATGACAATATCTGAGGGATTCAATGTGTAGTTAAACTTCTTTACACTGAAAAGGGGATTTTCACTGGTCTGCCCCACTTAAGGTCAAAGTGGGCGATGTAAAACGAGTTACACATCGCTGGCGTAAAACCTGGACGTAGCTCCCAGGTTGGAAAAAATAAAGCCCATGTGGACTGGCCTAAAACCTGCATTCTATCTGGAGGTCAAACTCTTTCCTGATGAGTCTAATTCTCTCTCATTTCAGCTCATAATGACAAAAAAAATGAGGTTTATTTTGTATAAATTCAAAATGGAGGATTATCTGTGGTATGTTTATTTGCTGACAACTGAGTCAGTGGATTCCCAGTCTAACCAGCTCCTCCTCGTGTTATCCGTTTTTTTGAAACCAAGATCGCAGAAAAGGCTAATCTTCAAAACAGGACTTAAGAAACAAAGAAATGATATCACTGTAGCGTTTATGTTTATGCTGGCTGTGGGAGACACCAAAATACATTAAAATGTACATTTTTCTAATATTATCGAGCGAAGGAACACTTGTTTAATGAGAAGTAAAAGACAAGGGTTATCTAAATAAACCTAATTTGCTATTTTTAACTCCATTTTGTCTCAAGATGATTGAAAACCGTAAGTAAATACATTAGAACATTATTCTAGACTAAAGGAAGCACAAATAGAGCCATTAAAAACAAATTAAAATATAACAGGCCTACTCTGTCACTTCTAGTGAGCAAAAACTTCAGTCACGTGAAGGTTAATGAAGCATGTCCACAGCAAAACACAAACACAAAGTGGTGGTTTGTCTGAGTGGACAGCTCGGTGTGTGTGTACCAGAGTCTCAGCCGACTGCGATGCGGGGAGGATCGGTCTGCGGAACTTCCTCTGGGAGCCGACGGCAGCGGGGAACGGAGGCGACGAGTGAAGAGCCGAGACTAAGTTGATGCGGCTGATCCACGAATTCATCTCCGCTTTGGACCTGACAAGAAAAACAAATGGCTGTTCTGACACCGGCCGTTGGACTCTTTGGCACAAACCCGCATATGTATGCTCGGCTTGGACGTGCTGCGACTTACGAGGCCTGAAAGAGAAAAACCCTCCAGTCGGCCGTCTGCAAACGGAAGACGTGTGGCTTCTTGGTGTAATCGGCTGCTGGTTCAGCCAGAGAGTGATGCACGCTCACCACCTCCTCTATAATGTGCTGATCCCTTCGATAATCATTCTAACACATAAGAAGGAACATAAAGAAACGCACAATCACAAAACACAGGAAATGATGCTATATCCTGTATAATAGACTCTGTTACACTATTAACAAAGCAGGAATGGAGTTACTGACCTTCTGTAAGTAAAGGACCATTCCTTTAAGCACTCCATCAAAAGTCTTCCAACTTCTCTTTCCCCATGGTGCTACCACACAGAAACATCCAGCAGTTAGTAACAAAACTCATGCAAAGGAGACGTTAACTTCTTTAAAAGTCGCCAAACCTCCTCCTGCAAAGAAATACTGGCGGCTGCCAGCGTTAGCCCTCGGCCTTCAGATGCACATATGGTATAAATCTCAAAATCATAGCTGATTTCCTTCTCGAATTATCGCATTCACAAGATTTTCAGAACATTCTGAAAATCTTGTTCAAGGTCACTGAGATTCAAAACTGTTTTTCGAGATTTTTAGTAGATGCACCTATGGTGTCAATTTCAAATCCTACATCGCCTCATTCTCAACTTCTTGCATTTATAAACTCAGGTGTCCGTGCCGACCGCCCGGCAGGGAAGGCTAAGCGTTGTTTTGAACGCTTAGCCTTTTACAGCTAAGCGTTCAAAACAATATCTGACAGCATCACTAAATCACAGTTTAGTTAAATAAACCCACGTGGGAAGTTTATTAGTTTCACTTTGCTTTTGCTTTCAGACCTGCTTTAAGTCTTCATGGCACAGATTCAACAATTTGCTGGAAACATTCCTCAGAGATTACGCTTTACGCTGACATGACAGCATCACTCAGCTGCTGCATCAATACATCTGACCTCTGGCATCAACTGCTGCTTACTGTCTCCTTTTTTCAGCCCATTTACTGTAAACCCTAGAGGTGGTTGTGTGGGGAAAATCCCAGGTCAGCAGTTTCTGAAATATGAGATGATCCCGTCTGTCACGAACAACCAACCTCATCTCATTTCATTCTAATGTTTGTTTTGAACTTCATTGTGTGATCTTATTCACATGAGTTTTTGCTATGCGACTGGATGGTTAGATCTTTGTGTTACCGAGCAGATGAACCTGTGTACTCAATAAAGTGGCCAGTGACTGTAAAATCTCGTTACACCACTGTACCATCTGCTTCATTCTCAGTTTGAGGTGTTACAGGTAAGAGTTCTGCCTCACGAAGTTAAGCGGTAACTTTGGGGCACAGACTGGAACGATAAAACGTCAAACGTTTACAAAATATTCTTGATAATTCAAAATAACTGTACTCATGCGCACATCTATACATTTATTTCCATTTTTTTAAGAGCGTTATATGTTTGAGGCACGTAAAGAGTAAAGTTTAGGGATTATTTTTAGTTTATTTTCAAATTAATTTAAGATTTTGTTGGTTTCCAGAGCAGATTTAGTCTTTTCAGTTTCACTTTTATTGTTTAAAATCTACAGTTTCAGACCAGATGGGATAAAACATACCTTATTTATCTGTTCTAAAACATGGAAAACATCCTGAGGAAGGAATACTTTGTTAGGAAGTCCCTAACTCACAGATATTTCATGACTAGTTGTGGAAGTGGAATTATTGCAAAGTGGAAGCATTTAGGCATCACAGCAACTTAGCCACAAAGTGGAAGACCACGTGAAGTCACAGTGTGCTGAGGCGCTTTGTGAGCAAAAGTCAGCAACGCTCTGTTGACATAATAACTGCAGAGCTCCAAACCTCCTCTGGTGCACAGAAACAGTGCACTGGGAGCTTCGTGGCATGAGCAGCTTCTGTAGCTGTAATGTGTAGATGGTGTATCTAACACTGCAGCGTGAATCTCAGATGTGTATCTGTGTCGCACTCACTGCGTTTGCCATCGATGTCAGCGTGTAGCTTTCTCTGGAGAAACCCGTTTTTGACGACGGCAGCCTTTTTGTCATGAGGAATGTCCAGGAAGGGGTTAACCTTTGAGCGCAGCCGTGGATTGTCGCCCGGATCTTCATTCACCACGTTCTTCAGCTCATCCTCATCACTTTGAAATAAAATGGAAGAATATGCGAGTGAGATCACGCATTAAAATCGAGGAGGACTAACGCACAACCGCTTTACTTACACAGCCCATTCCAGCGGCTCGTTCTTTATGGAGTTGTAAAGACTCTGCAAAGGGAGAAAAAGCTTCATCAATCAGGACTGAACTTTTCTCAAGGAGCTCTCCAAAGGAAAAACTGAAAATCTAGGAAAGTATTACTTTCAAGAGATCCTTGTTGAAGTTCGCTCCATCATTCATTCCATCCAGGTTTGACACAAACTTAGAAGACGACATGGATTTTCCTACATGCTGTCAACACACACAACACATGTTTGATTACAGCACAAAGTTTACAATGATTGCTCTAAATGCCACAAATGTCTGCTACCTGTCCATGCAAGTCAGTGTTGAGAAGCATCAGGGCACATGTCAGAGCCAACACAGCCCCTGAGGACATAAAAAAAACAGAAAAGTGATGTTGACGCAAGAATCTGTTAAATGTAAGTTCCTATCTCTGTATCTCGCAGCACGACACAACAGGCTCACCTGAGGAGGAAAAGGAGTCGGGGTTGCACTGATGGAAGCGGCAGGAGAAATGCTGCAGCACGCGCTCTCTCTCCTGCGTCTCTCCTATCAGCACCACCACTTTGAGAAAAGACCTAAGAAAGAAAGAAAATGACTAGGAGACGCTCTCTGAACCTCTCCGTTTTAAAAGGAGATGTCGGTGGAGGCAATCCAAGCTTCTGTTTGTTTTATTACCTCAGGGAGTGATCCAGAGTTTGGCCGGTGAAGTCAAAGAATTTCAGGTATTCCTCTCCGACAGCGCGGCTGAAGTCGTTACTAAATAAAAACAATTGATGAATAAATAAAAGAGAGAAGAAGAAAAAATTAACTACGTCAGCACTGTCACCACTTTATTTATCTGCCACATTCATCTGTAATTTTATTTCATGGGGAAGGATGTGGTGTTACGAAAAAATACTGACTTCTTCAATACAACGGCAAAGCATTAACACACCCAAACCTCCTTACCCAACCCCACTCCGCAACAGCTTCAGTGACTCAATGTTATGAGGCTTTTTCAATTTGAGGGAAGAGTGAGTTTTAATCCAGGCGGGCCTTTTAGGTCTTCAGGTTTCATATGTTTGGGGTGGCTGCAACTGAGGAAGTAGAGGAGGTCATCTACTACTCAGAGGGTTGGTGTGCAATCCCTGGCTGCTCTTGCCTGCTCTCAGCACCTAACCCTAAGGTGCTGAGAGTAAATCAGCACCTTCGAAACAACGCAAAGTTGTTTCTTTTGGGCAAATTATGATGATTAAAGATCATAAATGAAATAATTGAAAATATACAATATATAGCAGTGGCCCACCGCCTTTGGCAGAAAACTAGATGATTAGTAACATTTTTTTACTTTTTTTTTCATTTATATATACATCTGAAAAAATGTGAAACCCATATGCTGACTTAAAAAAAGCATATAATATGTGCGTCATAGCCTACTTCTGTCACCTGGCAGTGGTGAGAGGTGGTAGCTAGCATAGACACAAACATATGTCCTAGTATTTAGTCCAAAATTCAGAATTTTCTTTTACATTTTTAAAAGTATTCTGCACAAAAACAGATAGGACTCAATGTAGATTAAAATTATGAGATATTTACTACATGTATGCACGCTTAAATTATAATATAATCATAATAATAATGGATGCTTTTGCATTTAAAAAGGTCTGAAGATTTGTCAAAGTCTCCACTTCTGGATTTCTTTAGCATTTGAACATGGATTTAAGTAACCTGGTTATGGTTAATTTAAAGCGTTTCACAAGTTGGAAACTGTAAATGTGTCACAAAAATAAAATTCAACATAGATATAATCTGTTGTGTTTGAGCACACATTTGCAAACATACGGATCTTGGAGCTCTTCTGTGGAGCCACCACCAAAAGACTAAAATGATTCAAATCTATTAAAATATATACTCTTACTCTTTGTCTAAGTGCTTCACCACATCTCCACGTTGAATCTCGTCCAACTTGAACAGCTTTTCAGCGAGGATGCGGGCCTTCTCTCTGTCCACCTCGCCTCCATTCATAAGAGGCACCGCTGTCTCCAGGGGCGTGGGCTGCTTTCCGTTTGCCACTACTGTTTCTAAATCTCCATCCTCAGTCCCCCTAACATCTTCTGTTAGATCTGAAGTCTCACCCTGTTTTTCCTCCTCATTTAACTCCTCCTGAGTTTCGGTTGTATTTACTGGTTCCTTATCGTCTTCTGAAGGCGCTGTCTCTTCTTGCTGCCCTGCCTTTCCAGGGTCTTCAGCTTCAACACAAACAGCCTGCTCCAACTGAGGAGACTCCTCTGGCTGCTCTGCATCGTCAGGTTGGATTACCTGGTCTGTCAGTTCCATCTCTGGTGACTCTTCCAGATGCTGGGGTGGTTCTAAGTGGTCAGCGTCTTCCTCGGTTTCATGTGACCCCTCTACTGGTATCTGCTCTGAGTTTTCAGTCACCTCGAGATGCTCGGGCTCTCTGTCCTGCACCTCAAGCTGCAGTGAAGCGTCTGTGTCCTGCAAAGCTGTTTGAACACAGTCTTGTTGCTCTAAACAATTTAAATCCTCCAGTTTTTCAACCAGCTCTTGTTTGTTTTCTATCCTCTCTGCATTTTCTAAAATCTGTAACGCTGCTCCCTCGTCATTGTCCACAGCTTCTGGCTGTTCAGGCTCCACGTTCTGTTCGACATCTTCACACATTTCTGTCCGACTGGTGAGATCTTCATGTAACTGGTTCAGTATCTCTTGGTCCTCTTCAGCGCTGAACTGCAGGCTTTCCTCCAAAAGCTCTGGGGGTGGCAGATCCACTAGCTTATCTGCCTCTGTCGACACTCCAGTGTCATCAGTTGGAAGGGGCTCTGGATGTACCTCCCTAAAAAGTGTGCACGAAATATGCAGTGCAGTTATTGCAAAAAATACTATACAGTAAAAAAACAAAACTTGCATGACACAATGGAAGGATACGCAGTTAGCGAGGGCCAGAGATGTCAATCAACCTCTTCTGCATGATATTTACTGACTTGTTTCTCTGTGTGGCTTCTGTCAACACCACTACTTTAAATAAAGCTACTCTTAGCGATCATGCTCGCAACTTGTTTGGTGTTAGATGACAAAATAATTTAAATGCAACATAGAAACATCAAAATGCAGCTGAGAAACTGTGTATTAGTAACCATTAAATGTTATATCACAAAAACCCGGATGAGGAGTAGGAGGTCTTCGGTCAAAGAAATATATTTAGCTAACAGCACGTAGGCGTTAAAGACATACCATTACATACCAACCACAATCTTTGGGTCTTTTGGAGTTGTGATAGCACTCTTTGATAGGTGTCAGTGCCATCATTGTTCTATTTTTACAGTTTAACTACCTACTATTCTAATAATCATCACCTAAAATTCAACAGTGGTGGCATTTATTATTAAAAGCAGTATTGAGCTATTATTAGAAATTACCAGGAAATATATCAAAATATATCGCCACCACACTCAGTTGCACAGAAATCGTTATGTTGCATAGGAGCTGTTATGTTGCTATGCAACTCCCTCCTCATAATATCTAAATTAACATTTCTTTAAAAAATTATGCAAACTCGTTTCCTTAGAAAATCTGCATACAGTTTAGACTACATGGTTAAATTAGGAGAAATTGTTTCTTGAGAATGGACAGCAGTCAGAATAACTTAAATTTTCTGAGTGAGCAATGTAGAATTGGGACTGGGAGGAGACCCAAACCCAGCCTCATGGGGTCAAAAGCTAGCGTGGATCCTTCTTTGTCGACCCCCTTTGAGGAAGACAGGAGTAGCTGAGAGTATGATTGTAGCAGATTTTGTTACCTGAATTTAAATAAAATGCAGAATTGACTATCAAAAGGTCAGTAAGAATTTGATACTTTGGTCAGAAAGCAGAAATTTTTGTATGGGTGTGAAAACATCCTCCTCTCGGGAGACGAGACAACATTTGCTAGTACTTTCAAGATGTTCTGGCAAAATTAAGTCTCTGGTTCTTTCAGTATGGACCTAATACCCAGTCACACTCTTGTTAAGAAAAATAATGTGATAATTATATTTGAGCTGACATTCTGCAAACATATTTTTCATTTTCATTTTTCATTAAATGCTGAACAAATCTCCTTTAAATTTACTGACATGTTGTGAACAATGTCAAGTTCTCAATCTTGTAGACTTAAAGATTTTTCTTGGTTTTATTTAGTTACTGTAATAAGTCGACCTCACCCAGAAAGCTTTTTTTGAAAAATCATTGCTGACTTGGTGTCAGAAATGATTAAACGATGTTCTGTCATGCAATCGGTGTTAAACATACGGAGTTCTTTTTGGTTTCAGAATCAAGCGACGGTATAGAATATCAACAGCGTTTTACAGATGATTTATTCACACTTTTCACTCAGTGGGTTTAATGTTAGCACATGCTTCCTGTTCCTCTTTTTCAAGCTCGTGATACTCACACATTCATCAGACAAATGACACTTTCTTCACTGCAGGATGCGTTTGCCTCACTCTGCCCTTCTTCTACCTCGCCCCACTGCTCGTTCTCTTCCTCGGTTTTGTCACCATTTGCTGAAGTTCGCTTTTCCTCCGACTCTCCTGACTCCTCCTGCCCAGTCAGCAGAACACAGGAGTCTTTCTGTTCCTCTTCTAGCTTTAAATCTACAAAGCTGTCCACATATTCATCCGAGCTTCCAGTTCCCAGATCAGTATCGATTAGTTCCTCAGTTTCAGCGGGATGTGATGTCACTGAGCAACCCTCCTCTTCTTCCGATTCTGCTCTCAATGGGACTAGAAGCGTGTGAATACGACTGCATGCAGTTAACTTATAGAAAATATTACTGAAAGGCAAGCCATCAAGGCCATGAATGTTTAACAACAACTCTGAGTGATACATACCGTTATTACTCTCTACCAGCTCGTCTTCTTTCCACCGTGTCTCCAGCTCTTGCACATCTGCAGCATCACATGGCTGAAAATTGCAAGACGAGCCACTGAACATTAGTTGTGAGAGAAAAACTTGTGATTGCCCGTGGGTTTGCGAGCAGGAAGATACATGCTGAGGCTCATCTGACTAACATTACATCCACCCTGATCCACCTAACTCTGCTCAACCTGCCACAGCAACCCAAAGACAGAGATGCTGAGTTATGCTCAGTAAAGAAAGGGTTAACGATACAGGAAACTGTAGGCAAATGTGTGAAGATTCACTCAGGAAAAAGAAAATCCTAAACAACCTAACAACCTCACACACACCTTCTTTATATCCATCTATCTTTATTTATTTATCTATCTAAAAATAAATAAATAAATAAATAAAAAAACCTTACCTCAGTGTCACTTCCTGTCCACTCAGGTTCTGAATTCAGAGGCTGTGGATCGAGGCCAGCTTCTTCCTCCCTGCTCTCCGCTTTGAAAAGCTCAGCGCTGACATCCTCTTGAGACTCGTGAAGTGATGGGGAAGTGCTGCCTTCATTCGTCACAGCGCTGACATCCTCAAAGTCCAGCTCATTGGCTGAGCTGCTGTCAGTCATGAGCAGAGGCTGCTCTGCAGCGGGATCGGGCATGTCCCATTGAACTGTAGCAAAGGAAAGTGGGGGGCTGGTACAGTTGACATGACACACTGGCCACATCATTTGGCCCCACTGTTCCGCCTCCTCAGAGGCATCACAGCCCTTCTTAGGGCTGAGATTGGCCTGATCCGACAATGCTGCTGCCTCCTCTTCCCAATTGATGGACTGATGATCTATACAGTTACTCGATTCTTGCTGAAGCACTGAATCTGTAGCAACTGTCTGAGAGGTGCACAAGCTGTCCTCCTCCATAAGCGCCTCTCAGTAGCTATCAGTGTATTTGTGGGTTGTGGTGAGAGGTGTAAAATCTGCAGATGTATGGCTACAAAATGTCCTCGTTGGCCGAATGACAGACAGGAACTTTTTAAGGTGAGCCCCCTTCCGGGTGCTGCCTTTCACAGATCTGTAACAATTTAAAAAAAAGGAAAAAAATACAAAAGATCAAACTACTACCACGTTTTAAAGCTCTTTGAATCTCGCATTAAAAAGAAAATGGAGAAACACCCCCGGGGGGAGATGATTAGCTGACAGACAAAAAAGCCATTCATAAAACGCTGCTATATTTAGTTGTAAAGAAACTGCCGCCATTCAAATACAGATTATCATTATAGTTAAACTGCACTCACCACTTGTATGGCAACATAATCCAGTTTTGTCTGTAATTTTATTTTTATCCCATCATGTTCATTTGGCAAGGATCTCAAACTCTTGGTGTGTGTTTGCAGTTATGCAGTGCAACAAGCTTTAAGTAAAATGTCACAGAAGCACGCTTGTACTTCCTGACCACAGAAAATCAGCCAAGCAAGAGAGAGTCAGAGGTGTACATGGTGAGGATAGAGAATCGAGGCCTAGGGAGGGGCTGAGGGGTTGCTTCTGGTGAGCAGTTTAACTGTCTGCATTCTGCGTTTATCGTTTTATCGCCAAATCGCACTGCGAACCTGGCTTGTGGATAAAGCCGGGTCTCTGCTTTAATTACAATGCTTGTTATCGACACAAACAAAAGAGTGTCATGGATGTCTCTCCTGTCAACACAGAGGCCAAAATACCACCTGCCTTTGCACTTTGGGAGGAAATAATAATCAGTATTATTCAACTACTTTAATGTCACCTTCATCTATGCCACTCTCTCTCTGGAAAATGCCTTTTTATTGAAAAGTTTCTGTCTATCTTCATTATTTTATTCACGTCAGATAACCAACATCCGGGATAGACCACATTTCCTGTGTGGGTGCTCACTTCTCAGTTCCTGTCAGCGTGCAGCAAGCGCTACATTATGGGAGGCAACAAAGAGAGAAAACTCTAAATGAGTCAGATTGTGTTTGAAAACAAAATGCTTAAATTGTTGCTTTTCTTTTTCTTTTAATTTCTCCAGACGGTAATAAAAATGCACGGTATAAAAATTAAAAAGTAACGGGCAGCCCTCACACATTGAACATCGATGGCGCTGTCCTGATTTCAATCTCTCCTTGATAGACTTTTGTTTCATACAGCAACAGTTTTGCACCAGATTATATGCGGTAGCATTGTTGATGATAAAAACTTTACCAGTGAAAGCCAGACGGCTGTGAAGCTTTGCGGAAACATTCCTCAGACACAATAAAAGAGAGAACAAGAATAAAACTTGGTGACTTCAGCCAAAACATTTAGACATATTCTGACTGAGCTGAGTGTGGTCACGAGAAGTTGCTTAGATTGCATGGGAATATACTCACCAAAATTACATGCTAGGGGGATGGTTAACACAAATTAAAGGAGAAGTATAAATGGTAACGGAAAAAAAGATACTAGAGGGAAAAAAGGGAACACAGGCACATCGAATGAAGTAAAAGTTTTGAAATGGCTTAATAATAATAATAGTATTCAGAGAAATAAAAGTAAAACCAATCTCATTATAGGAGGAATATTTTCAAATGTGAAGCGTGACTTACCCCCTCTGGGTTCTTTAAAGCGACATCATATGATCAGCCAGCTTGTGAGTTCTTAAGTCCTGTGGAGAGAAAAGCAAACCACTGTGTTATACCGGCTTTATATCGCTGTGCACTCACAGAAACAGCCACTCAACACGCAGACACAGAGAAGCCTGCAAGTAAGCCTCAGAGCTGTGTATAGCAAACAAGTCTCATATCCACCTAGCAGCCTTTAAGTGTAGGTTACAAGCCCAAGTCTGGACCATCTTCCCTTACCTTCTTCATCATGCTTCCTGTCCATATTGACTAGACCAAACTCGTGGTTACGTCTCCCTGCGTCGTTTTTTTCACTCTGAACAGCAAGTAAAGGGAGGGAAAGGAGGAAAAGATCTGCTGAATGGCAGCAACAAGGAGGAAGGAAAGGTTCATTGTGATTGGCAGATGACTCAGGAACTAAAAGGACACCTGAGAGGCCTGGCCCCCGCCCCACTGGCCTAAAGGCATGCATGCAAACACACACACATACACACACAGCCACAGAGACACCAGTGAGGTAAGGGGAGTGGCCCGACTTCATTCTTTCAGATGCCACTAGGAACAATGTGGAAAAACCAGAAGGTATCCAGACTCATTAGCAGTTACTCTTTCTGCTGGTGCCAACTGTGAGCAGAAAAGCCTGTTTGACACATACAAGACATTTTTTAAGACATTCCTCTCTCACACATTAATTCATCCTATATTTAGCATCAAATCACTCAGAGAGTTGTGCGTATGCCTTTTATTTCGCTGGTGTAAAATGCAAAGAAATATCTTACAAAAAAAAAAAAAACTAGGGGTGAGGAACCACGTAAATTGGCCTCTCTGTATCTCACTAGCTGTAAAACCAGCAAAAAACTGCGTGTGACAAAACGAGAATAACCGTTGAGACAGGTGTTGTTTGTGTATAATTTCTAGAGTTAATGGCCTACAAATGATAGCACCATATCCAATCATACACCTGTTTAACTAAAACTAGCACAAGCACAAGTATCTATTATAAACATAGAGCAACAATAATCAATGTAATGTCAATGTAACCTAACTATAGACCTTTTCAAGGTATCAATAGAGAAATCATTCAACTTTGTCTGTTTTACGACCTTATAGCACTTTTATTATACTTAAATTGCATTTATTGGTTTTCTATGTCTATAATGTTTCTTGTTCAGTAGAGCTACACTTCACTGTTACTGCTTTCCTGGAAGGTTGGCTGGATACTGACTTGCAAATGTAATGTTTCCTTTAGCAGCTGTCTACTCAGCACTTTCACAGAAGCCAGTCCAACAAGTACCAAGCAAGAGGATAGCCTGTATTTGGGTGTATACAAATTCTGTGTTTATGAATGAAAAGTGTAAATGTTTAGCTATACTATCTAATTGTTATTATTGGCACCTTGCTGAAGTACCATGAAGGAGCTGTCTGTGACTGCACAGGCCTGCACTTTGACATATGTGTTACATTTGTGAAAATTGCCCATGTCAGTCATGAAAAATGCTCATAAAATAAAATGTTTCTTTACGTTAGTCTGTTTACTGTATACATACGAAAAAAATGGGAGGTGAGCAACTATGTATGGTAGTTTCATTCAATTTAATTTGCAACTAAAGATGAAGAATTTTATTGAAAGTCCTACAAATATATACATAAAAATGTCCGGTGATAGCTATATTAACATGTCAATTTTTATCTCTAAATGTCATTAATATTATTAGCATTAGCACTCTGTTAGCTTCGTTAGCAGTTAGCGAACACATTAACTGCAGTAACTCATAGCAAGAGTTTGCTAACGAATAACTGATGTTTTACTGAAGTTTTTATTCCCTGTTACCGTTTTTATACCGTTAAGTTGGTTTATATATTTAACATATAAATATGAATCCCAGGAACTGCTTTGTTACCTATACTAATACTAATTTATTAGCATTATTAGCATCAGGATGGCCTTTGGTATCAAAATATTAGTATTACCTAACATTTTAGGTGAACATCCTTGCCGCTGGGGTAATGCGGATTATTACTGCTCCTACAAGTACGTTTGTTGCTGTTAAAGAAACTTTAACACTATTGTACAAACACAAACAGTCAATTGCCCACCACACCAGCAGGGGCGCTACAAACCTGGGAGTCGTCTTACAAGCAGAATCGTCCTCTCCTCGCCGTCTCTGCTTTGTTTGTTCCGCACACGGCAGCAGGGTCGCACACACCCACTTTTACCCAGAGACTTTCAACCTTGCGCAAACACACATCTGGTGAAGTGTGTGCAGCTGTGTCCGCTCAGGCTACAATGGCCAAGACCGGGGATCTGAAAACGTTCCTAGAGTCTTCACTGAATGAGATTTTTAAAGCCACGGTGAGCGACATCCTGGACTCAGTCGACCGGACACTGTCCGAGTACCAGGGCACAATACAAAGGATCGAGTCTGAAAACGAGGGCCTGAAGCGGCTGCTTTTTGCACAGACGAGCACAGAGTCTGCACCTGGAGGTATGGTGACCTGCTGTCGCTCATGACATGTTAGTTAAAGCATGCCCTGGACCATCATCAGATAGACTTATGTACAAGGGAACCACGTGACACTATACCCATGAACATTTACATGCAAATAATGGAGCTGTGCATGTTTTACAGCTACAACTTCAGCTGATTACTTTACTTCTTTGACTAGAAGCTCAGGTTTAGTTTGGAGACAAAGTTAGACAAGTGAGGTTGAGATGGTTTGATGAGGGATAGTGGATATACTGGACAAAGGATGATGAAGAGCTGGGGCTACCAGGCAGGAGGAAAAGAGGAAGACCTCAAAGGAGAATCGTAGATGTAGTGAAGGAGGACATGGCAGAGGGTTGGTGTGACAGAGGAGAATGCTAGGGACAGAGAGGAAGCAGATGTTCAACTGTGGTGACACCTACAGGGAGCAGCCGGAAGAAGAAAATAAAATATGAGAAGAAAACTGAATCCTCTATCAATTATGAATATTAAACTTAACTTATTTCAACTGTTTGTTGCCAAAAGAATGACTGAATAATTGGCAAAACTGTCCAATTATTTATCAGTAAAGAACACAGCAATTAGTTTCAGTGCCAAAATGTTTATGAGGTAAAAAGCAGATTTTGTGCTAAGAGGTTTAGGCCTTCCCCCAAATAAAATGACCATAATTATAAAATAAAACAAACAAACAATAGTTTAAGCAGTTGGATTTATATATTTGTGCATAAAATAGATTTTTGATGCGCAAATTCACCGCACAATGCATTTATAGCCAACGCTGTAAAGGACAATTATGTCTACTGTAATATGTAGTAGCAATACTGTGTATAGTATGGATGCTAATTAGTATAGAACCAGCAAAAAATACAGTACAATGGAAACGTCTTGAGCAACCTATCATTTATTTATATTTTTTGCCAGAAAAAATTGAAAGTAGATGCAGGGATTTATTGAAACATGTGCAAACATAGCAAGAAAGTACTGTTGCCTCACAGCAAGGTCCTGGGTTCAAATCGACCATCTGGCCGGGGCTTTTCAGTGTGCAGTTTGATGTTCTCCCACAGTCCAGAGACATGCAGTCAGTGGGGTTAGGTCAATTCTACTTACTAATGTATACTATTCATACATTTAGCTGTGTTAAAAGCTGCTGCTTTGCTCATTATTTTGCTTGAAATTCACAGATCTACATGAAGAAGAGGCCACTGAAAACTTCTCAGGTGCAGAATGGGGGAGTCATCCCAATGGTATGTTCAAGGTGTCCATATGCAGCAGTGACAAGAAGAGCGTCAAGAGGAAGAGCAAAGAAAAGATGAGGGGGGAGTTGCCACCTTCAACCCTTTTTCTGCAGACTAACCACACAGTACAGCATCTGTGTGTGAACTCAACAGATATGGAAACTGGGATATCCATAAAATCAGATATGGATGAAAGCCAGGCTATTGATCTCTCTCAGGCGTCAGTGCTTCTGAATATGACAATGAAGCCAATAAAAAATGAGAGCACAGAGGTCAGGTGTGACAGTCGTGATGAATACGCACATCAGCAGCCATCCCCGGGGCCCAGGCATGAGTACGGTGGTGATGAAGGCGATGTTAAAGTCACCATTGTTTCAGATCAATACATGCAGGATGGTCAGTTCATAAAGACTGAGGAAGAGGAGCAGAATGGGGACAGTTTCCACCAGCATGAACTGAAGTATGCGTCAAAAAATTACCCAGAAGCAGAGGGGGATTCAGCGGTGGGGACGAGGCATGTGTCTGAGCCAGAAGCAGTGACCCCTAAAGGAGACGATTTACCTGCTGTTCCTGTAGAGGAGTTTTTAGAAGTTTGTGACAACTTTTTGCGTTGTCCCACCTGTCCCAAAACGTTTAGTCGAGCGACCTCGCTCAACATTCACATCAAGACCCACAGCGGCGAGAAGGCTCACAGCTGCAGCTACTGCGGAAAATGCTTCAGCCGGGCCGACCTCCTCAAAGCCCACAAGCGCACTCACACGGGAGAAAGACCCTACAGCTGCAATCTGTGCAGTAAAACCTACGCTCACCCCAGCCAGCTCCGGATACACAAACGCATCCACACCGGAGAGAAGCCATATTGTTGCTCGCATTGCGGGAAGCGCTTCAACGAACACAACCAGCTGAAAGTCCACCTGCGGACCCACACCGGGGAGAGGCCATACGGCTGCCAGGAGTGTGGCAAAACATTCAGCAACGCGGGAAACCTGCGCATCCACGAGCGGATCCACACCGGTGAGAAGCCGTATTGCTGCGCCCAGTGTGGTAAAAGGTTCAATGGCCTGGGTGACCTGAAAACACATTACAGGATCCACACTGGAGAGAGGCCGTACAGCTGCGAGCTGTGCAAGAAGACCTTCAGCCAGGCGGGCCACCTCACCATCCACATGCGGATGCACACGGGGGAAAGACCGTACAGCTGCAACGAGTGCGGCAAGAAGTTTACAGTGGCCAGCAGCCTTAAATTGCACCAGAGGACTCACACGGGTGAGAAGGAGTACAGCTGCTCATACTGTAGCAAGAACTTTAGCAGGTCCGGTCACCTGAAGAGACATGAGCTGGTCCACACCAAGGAGAAGATCTTCCTCTGTAGTCAGTGCGGGAAGACCTACACTGACCAGTCCTCCCTGAAGAAGCACCTGAAGATGCACGTAACAAAAGAGCAGGAGGCTCAGAGTGAAGGAGACACGTGTCGGGCTGAAAGGAACTCGGACCGACCCGCAGCCTCAGAGATGCTTTCAGACACTCTTAGAAATTAAAACTGTAGGAGGTGAGTCATTTAAAAACTGACAATGAGTGCTGTATGTGACTGTAGTCAATGCGATAATGGTACACTTACAAGCTTTTTTAGGGCTTTTTAAGCACATCTAGCTGCCTACTTCTGCAGACGGAGTTTGAGTGTACTACATGTAAATGAGGTGCATGAGCTGTCACCTTTTATATCTCAGCTTAGGGGGAATTCCAGTGAAAGGATGTGAGACAAGACGCTGAGTAAGTGGCGGATTTCTAACTTGATCAGAAAGCAGAAAAAAAACTTGCATTTACATAAGCAACAGAGCCAGTTGTGACTTCAGGTGCCAAAGTCGTCTAGAGCCACTAAGCACAAACTCCTAATGTAAATGCTGTACTGCTAGTGTCTCATAAATTCTCCATCTATTGAAAAAACAAAATCCAGTTCAGGGTTGCAAGGGCGCTGGTCACGACTCCATCACTTGGCTTATCATAATTAAAAAACTTAAAATGTAATAGAAAATAAAAGCCAAACTATCCGGCCTGCAGATTTGAACACACCGCCCTCTCTAGGATCATATATGTTGGCCATATATGAATGCTTATAAAACAATAATATTGTTACATTGTCATAATATGGTTGTAATAAAGGAAAAAATGTGCATATAATAATCTTATAGTATTTCTTACTGGTGCTTGTCACATAAATATAAAGATTTTAGATGCTCTTTAAAAACTACAAACATTCTTAGTGTCGTTGCACTGAGGGATCTTCCAGGATTGTTGATCCGGTTTTCCAGAGAGCTGATTGGTCAGTGGAGTTTGATCTGAAAGATTATTCCCTCTGGAGTTACCGTAGTGATAAACCCCCAGTGATATACCCCCGTTAACCACGTGTTTCAGCATGAACCCCGTTAATGCTAAAACACAGGGTTAATCCTGAAGTTACCTTGATAAGCCCAAATCCTGCTTCATTGTATGAACCTCTAAAGCCTCATCTGCAGAAAAAAAATCTATCATTTAATTCTGGCATGAAAACAACAGACTGAAGGTTTCTTCACAGTACAGCAAGTACTGAGAGCTGTGGTTAAAAGCTCTAAAAAGCCTGTAAGTGGAACTGAAGT
>NW_024582433.1:1248346-1256500 GCF_018398535.1 Haplochromis burtoni
GGCCAGAACCAGCAGACTGAGAGACAGCTTCATCCATCAGGCCGTCAGGATGCTGAACTCTCTCTCACACCACCTCCAGACCTGCATCCACTTCTCCCCTCTTAGATCCGCTGTCTTTGCTTTCCTTCCTCATTTCTCACTTTTTCATATTTTTTCTTCTTTTATTTGTTCTTTCATGTCTCATTTGATTTTTCATCTGTTCTTTCTTTTCCATCTTTCCCTAACCTCCAGAAGTCCTCCCTGTTTCCTTCCTTCCTCACAGCTGCTCCTCTCTCCATCCGCGTTTTATTTCTGTCTAAAAGGCTTTGTTCTGCTACCTGTGTGTGTGTGTGTGTGTGTGTGTGTGTGTGTGTGTGTGTGTGTGTGTGTGTGTGTGTGTGTAATACACTGTTGTCCAGTCTGTGCTGTATTAATGTATTGTCAATGGAAGAAAATCTGTTTCCTTTGTAGCCCTGTCTGTCATAACACACTGTTTTTTTTAATGTACCTCTATGTTACCATTATGGTGACTTGTTTTTAAAAATGCTTTACTTTGAAAGACAAATTATTGACTTTGTTTAAGACACTAAGTCGTTGCTACAAGATTAACTTCAACAGTGGCTCTGTCTAAAAAATTTTAATTTAACCAGAATAACACTATAATTATGTCACTCACAGGCATATTCACTTAATAATAAGCAGCGTGGTCAAATTAGATTAATTTAATGCTGTATATAGCTTTAACTATAGAGTTAGCACATGATCCTTTGACCTGAGAGGAATGTATCTGTGTAATAACGTCACTAAAAGAATGTTTCTATAAATATTGTAACTGTTTTGTAAGTCATGCTGATCTTAGGGGATTAGCTTAGGCTTGCTAACAGTTACATTACGGCTGGGTAAAAGCCCATCTTCATGATTGTTGTGGGACCTGCTTGTTGTATATCAGTTTATATGAACAGATTTGTCCGCCTGTGTGCTACTTAAAGCCTGTTTGTGTGATCTGTGTCTAAATTAAAGAGATGCATTAACGAAAACAGATTTTCATGTTTTATTGAGCTTTTATACGTTTAAAAAAAAAGCACAAAAAACACAGAAACATTCAAACGCATTCAGTGCACGATGAAAATAAAACACACCACAGTGTGGTATTCAGATTGTGGTAAGGTGAACTGATTTTACTTTCACTGAAGTGTCTCATGCATTGATAGGTATGTAACAGTGCTAGAATCCAGGTGTGCAATGCTTGCAGAAACATAAAGACTGGGCTGTAAGCGCAGCTAGAGTGATTTCTACTAAACAAACGTGAGAAAATTGGAGCTTCATTTTTGGATTTTAATACATTTAGAAAAAAAAACCCGCCTAAGAGTTACTGAGTGTAGGTTTTACTGATAATTTAAAAAAAAGAAGAAGTTTATTTTAAAATCATAAAATAAGGAGCCTTGAATAATTAGATAATAGCTTCTGTGCAAAATGGTTACACATTCTCTGTCTTCTAGGTTCAAGTCCTTTCAGCCATTGTATTGGCAGATTTCTTTTCTCGTGTATTAATCACATATTTAATCATATCACATTAGTTACAGTAATATCACTTTCTCTTTCACTGGGATGCTCTCTCCACATTGCAGTGCGTTTACTAAACCCACTTCAAATCAAGCTCACTGGGTGTGTTGCAGGTTATTGTTAGATTTTCCACAACACCATCAAATGTACCACTGCTGCAACAAGTATCAAGTATTTGTGTGAATTTAGAGGGAAGATCATGGCACCGTGAATTTCAGGGACTCTGCATGTGAAAATTTATCATCTTTATGAAAGGGATTTATGACCTGTTGCACCATCGCGGTCAGACTGCAGGTATCTGAGGTTTGAATATGTAAAATATTGCCAAAAGGAAGCGGCGACTTCATCTCACCAATGTGTGCTCATATCTGTCCACCATTGCTTTTGCCTGATTTCCAAACATGACATTTTATCGCTGGTGTTCCTCGTTGCCTTAAATGCAATTAGTCTCTGTTGTCTGCACTCATGTGCATTAGATTCCTTGTAGTTTGCGACTCAAACTGAGGACATGGCTACACGCGAGGACGAAAAGGGCATGCATGTTTATTTAATCAGATATATAAAGCAATAGGTGTGCATGGTTTTCTTTTAAAAAATTGAATTAAAGAAAATGTTACAGTGGCAGAGTGAAATCACATAAAGTGTCACAGCACACCTACTGACAGCACCCACTGTAACTGCTGTTTGAGGGTGTCACTAACTAACCTCTAAGATACTCATTCCTTTATTAATTATCCTATGAAATCTAGTAAAATAACAATGATTTTTATAACTTCCCACAGCCCTTAAAGATGTATTATTTCAGAGCTATCTGTAGGTCTGACCCTTCTTGTTAATTAAACCAAGAACTTCAAAATTCTGGGGTCTTGTAGGGCGCTTAGATCTTTTTACCTCATTGGTAAATGTTTCATTAATCATAATTTTCAACATGCAATCAAGCAGGAGCAGTACATTTGTTCGAATACATCCAACATACATGTAGCCCCGCTGGATTTAAGTGTTGCTCCTCTGGCTGCAGGTGATGCTCCATGGCAGCCCCTCCTTGGACAGATACAGCACAGGCTGAATGGTGCTGCTGAAGTCCATCAAGCCGAAGGCGATGTAGTGAATATAGCAGCGAAACACATCAGGGGAAAAGTACTCTTTGAAGGGGAAGAGTGCGACAGGTGGGAAGTAGTTGAACACTATGATGGCCAGGATAATGAGGACCATCTTGAAGGCTTTCTTCTTCACGGGATGCATGGCATCTCCGCCAGGCCGCGACTGCCTCAGCACCCAGAGGATCGCTACGTTGCAGTACACCATGAAGGCGAACGCTCCGAGGATCATCACCGTGAAGACCTTGTCGAAGTTAACGATGTTTCCTGCGCATTTGGCAGCCGCGTAGACCAGAATGATCAGCCAGACCACAATGGCCAGGACTGCCCTGTGCAGACGGTCTTTGAGCTTAGTGAAGATGATGGGGTGGACCACGGCCATGTAGCGGTCCAGGCAGATGCAAGAAAGGAAGAGGGGCGAGGAGTCTTTGATGCCGTAGAAGAAGCGCAGGACGTACCAGGTGCTGGTAGTCGTGGTGAGGAAGACGAGGTTTACGAGCTCCAGGGGAGGGATGAGACAGAAGAGGACGTCCAGAACTGCCAGATGAAGGATGAAGATGTCAGAGGTGGAAGAGTCGCGTTTGTTCTTGTGGATGAGCCACAGCACCGTGACGTTAGCTGGGATGCCTAGGAACATGTTAGTGAACTGCAGGCTCAGATACCAGATAAGTACGGCAGGCATGTTTCTGCAGGACTCGTACACTGTCTTCTCAACCGCAGTGGAGTTGAGCGGTCTGTGAGAGATGAAGAGCAGAGACGAATTGACGTAGAAAACCTCCATGACCTCTCAACTAGATCAGAAAGGGAAGTATTGAGAAGATGTGCAAAGATCTGTAAGATAAGAGGCCAGCAAGGCCCGTTAGAATCAAGAGTCAAGCAGGAACACAGTATTGAAGTGTTTCAGGGTGATGGTTGGTAGAGGCGAGTTGACATAGAGCTGTTGCTATCCTACTGCTGCTTTAACATTTTACTTTACTGTGTCTCTTTAAGCTTAAGTTATGTGTGGCTAATTTTGTTGCTATATTGGGAGTTATACTGTCACAATACATGCGTTTGCATTTACAGCAGCACGGCACCTATTTTTGTATTTTTGACACTTGAGCCAGAGATAAATGAACACGTGAAGAATAACCTCTTCAATACCCAAGTGAACATCCTGATGCTGCAAGTAAAACTGAAGTCTTATTTAATTTTTTTTTACTAATAACAGCTGGCTAATGTTAGAAATATCATAAACAGAATGAGTTACAGCTGATTAATTCAGTAATGATACACCTCTCACCCTTTATTCATATTGTTATGAACAGAAATCGTCTTACCTTTCAGCCTCTTTTGCCTTTAACTGTTCAAGTATGACACCCTCAATAGCCTAGCAACCTCATATACAAAGTTTTTACACCCTCCCACAGAGCTGTGACGAGACTGTGCCTAATATTATCAATCGTTCAATAAACAGCTGCTGGAATTGTGTGTGTGGGTTTGTGCATGTTTCCATGCACCACACCATTTCTATTTGTGGCATGTAAATGTGCAGCCTAAGCTGAACAGAGCTCCATTTCATGTAGAACAAAAGTGCTCATAAAGGTTGCAGCACTAGCCAATGAAGAAAACATGGCCACCAAGACTTATGAGCTAACACAGGATGCAGACACTTAAGCAAAACTGTTTCTACTGTAATCCAGCGATCAGGAGTTACCGGGTGCTCACCTGATTAATGTCTTCCTGAAGCGGCTGGTGCCCAAAATCTCCACGAATCATTCATGTGTCTCCTGTTTACCTCTAAATGATTAAGAAACATATGAAGGAACATGAGCCAACACTTCGGGGATCATCCAATCACAGCGTGGAGATGAGGGCGTGGAGGCTGAGGCTCTCCCTCTGGATGCCACGATGTCTTTTTGGGCCCGCATGCACCACCTTTAAAATGAACACTGACAAAACTAATGCAAGTAATTTCTCGAATGGGTGAAAGGTAGTTGAAGCGGTTTGAAATAAACAGCTAAAGGGAAAAAAAACAGGTTAAAACAAAGATTAAGGGAGGAGCAGATGTTGCGGCAAGTCGTCATCCATTCACAGCGATTGGCAATGATGCAACAAACTAATGGTGCCTGACGGAAAATCGGCAGTAAACAACTGATGCAACAGTCCAGAAAAATCACTTCTGATTGGTGTAACATGTGTAACAGGTTACATGAGACTGTCAGGTTTCACGGTGTGATGTCTACCGGGTGGGTTATCAAGCACGCCAAACGGGGGACGCGTCCCTATTCCTACTGAAATACTGCACGTCACCTCACGCAGTGATTCACAGTTACACCATGAATGCTTTGAGGATCTATGGAGACCTTTGATGTGGAGGATTACAGAATTACCTCTCAGGTGACCTTTGACCTTTTCACAACTAATCACAATTAATTTAAAAGACCGCTGTGAAGTTTACAGTCTCTGAACATGTAAATGCCTGTAAATCATTCTGTCAGTCCCTTCATGGCGTCCTGCTCGTTTATAGCGTTTCATTGGTTTGGGTTGTTTGAACAGCTTTACAAGGTGCCTGCTGAGGTTTGTTTACCTTTGAGTTTGTGTGTGTGTGTGTGTGTGTTGTTGTCAGGTATACAAGAGGTGTTTCTCCCTCATGAAAGATGGAAGATTTCCACAGGTTTGCTCTGATAATCTATCATCAGAAAGAACAAAAGCAGATGGCAATGAAAGCAACATGTCAGCTGTTTTCTGAATCCAGACACTTTTTGTGGCTTCACATAACTTTTAAATGAATATTAGTGTTTTTCATCAAGTTCAAAGACTCTTACCTTGGTCATATTGTAGAGCATAATCCTTTATGTCTATGCTGTTCCTGTGCAGATAACGATCACACTGATATCCCTCATCGGTGTCAGTTGTCGGTGTCGACGGTGACTCGAGTATAAGTTAGACTTGGCGAGCCTCCTTGTGCGCACACAGACCTGCCCAGGAACAGCGTGATTTTCCACATCTGTTGCATCGTATGACCATCTGGCTGCGAGCAGTTTGACATTAAACGTCACACTGAGTTGCATTGTTTGGACCGCCAAGGTTTCGCAGTCCATGACAGTGCAGCATCTTTATAAAGTATTTTATTTACAATTTTTTCTAGGAGAAAATAGTGTGAATTGGGAACAACTTGTTAGAAGGATCACATTCATTCTTTAACACATCCTGAACTCTCTTAGGCAGCTTTCCTGTATTTTGTTGTTTCCAGGCTTCTTCAAAGCTCTTCTTTGGATGTTGGATGCCTTTTGTTCTGTTCTCTGTCCACATGATCCCACACTGCTTCAATAATGATGAGGTCTGGGCTCTGGGGAGGCCAATCCACGAATGCTTCACTGTTTTTCTATCCAGTTATGTTTGTACTGCATTTGCTATGTGTTTGGGATCATTGTCGTGCTAAAAAATGAAGCCATTGCCAATAAAACGTTTTCCAGATGGTATTGCACAGAATCAGAATTTGACGGCACTTTTCTGTGTTCATAATTCTGTAGATTTTCACAAGATCTCCAACACCTTTGACTGAAATGAAGCCAGAGGCAGAGCCTCCACCTGTTGTCACTGGTTTTCAGTCCAGTTTTTGTGATGTTTGGCATACCTCAGGCGTTTCTCCACCTTTCCACTGAAGCTATTTCTGAAGTGCTTTCAGTGAACAGTAGATGGATCCACTGAAGGTCTAGATGGCCTGCATTTGTATAGCGCTTTTCTAGTCCCTAAGGACCCCAAAGCGCTTCACACTACATTCAGTCATTCACCCATTCACACACACTGGCGATGGCAAGCTACATTGTAGCCACAGCTGCCCTGGGGCGCACTGATAGATGTATCGCTCAGTCCTGTGTCAGGTCTTTGTCTTATTTATTAAGGTAATGAATTTTAGATACTGTACGTTTTCAGTAGATAGGATTCATTTTATTCCTCATGGTTCTTTTTTGTCCTCCACTTGGACAGACTGCACACCACACTGAGATATGCCAAGTTTTCAATTAATAGCTCTTTGGGAATCAGCTTGTTGATGCACAAATACTGTTTTATGCCTGTCAAACTGTGCTATCTTTGGCATTTTTTGCAGATTGAACTAAAGACATGGAAATAAATCATGCATTTTTGCAACAGGCTGCTAGTACCAAAGTTATGTGTAGACACAACAATGGTTCCTCCCTTGGATTAGGTTCCTTTAAATGATGCTCAGTTGGTCCCAAGGGGTCCAAAGTGCGCCAAGAAAATATCTGCCACACCATTACAGCACCACAAACCTAAATATTCATGTACGGTGCAACAAATTCTGACCCTACCATCCAAATAAACACCAGAAACCAGAAAAAAAAACAAAAAAACAAAAACACACCCCATTTAAAGTCACTTAAATCCTCTTTCTTCCCTATTCTGAAGTTCAGTTTAAACTTCAGCAGATCATCTGGATCGTGTCTACATGCATAAAGGCAGTGAGTTGTTGCCATCTGTGGGAGAAGTGCAAATGTGTTGCATTAATTACATCAGGTAATCATCACTAACAGCCAACAAGGGAAATCTCCTGGAATTATGACCAGAATTAACAGCACAATTCACAGCAGAGCTAAACGGGTCAGATTATCCTTGAATATCAGTTCTACTTGAGTTTTTCTTTTGTAAAGATATTTAACTGCTTTGTCATGTAAATTGCAATTGCAGTTCGTGACTAGCAAACTGCATCAAAATATGGGAGCAGAAAAAGAGAAGCAAGACCACAGAGCTGCTCATCTTTTCTGATATAGAGACTAGCTGATATTGCGTTTGCATCAGCATCCACATTTCTTTTAAATAAGCTTTGTTCACACTGAAAGATAATCGATATGAAAAGAGCTCAAATTCAAACAACTATCATTCGTTTCTGTCATATTGTGCTGTTTTTATAATGTTTATTCTTTAAGTGTTTAGCGTCAGCACAGCTTGTGGGAAAATGCATCTCGAAGAACCACAGAACCAGTGTCATCGCTGTCATGTTTATTTCTGACATTTAACCTGAAGTCCTCTCAATAGAAAGCAGAAGGAAAAAGAGTTTCACACATCATGCAGTTTGAGCAGCAAGAAACATACAATCAAACAAGTTGGGGCTGGACACCCACACGGCACAGAAACTGTTATACGCAGACATCCCAGCAGTACCATACAGTTGCTATTAAACCATAATGTGTTTAATTATTTCTATTTCCACCCACAAACTAAACAGTACTCCTGTAAACTTGCAGACTGCTGGTAAAAGGGGAAACATAACAGGACAAAACAGGGTTTTCACATTTGTGCTAGCGTTTTAATCTGTAAGATTCAAAGTGAAATCTTTTCAGAGAATAGAGTGATTTAGTATAGTTCCCCCACCTGGCTTCTAAATCCTAAAATCTGATCCCTCAGGTCATCGAGGCAGGTCCTCCAGGGGTGTCCTGTGGTGTCTGGCACCAGATCGTTTGAGCCTCTGTGGATCAAGTTGTCCTAGGGCTGTTCGATATAACGATATAAC
>NW_024582433.1:1256525-1284392 GCF_018398535.1 Haplochromis burtoni
ATTCTATCGTCCGATAACGATATAAATCACAAAAATGTAACATTTTCTGTAAATTCTGTGAATCTCGGGCAGCTCGACTTGCGGGAAGTGTTTCCAGCTGCGCGTCATGTAGCTGGAGTCGAGTGTTTTAACCGATGCATGAAACTATACATTTTTAGACATAAGTTGTAAGGCCGCCGTTTTCTTTGTGAGTATTTATTACACGGCGTGCTGCGGGGAAAAGCCTGTTCTAACGTTTGAGTCTAAGGTTTATTTTTTAGCACCTGGCGGCTCTTTTTTACTTCTCATCCGTAAATAATCTGCTCTTTCACGTGATTCAGTTTATTTTGAAAAGTCTCAACAGGATCTTGAGCTTTATTGTGAAAGGTTTATGTGGAACATAAACAAGCGGACACGCGATGCTGTTACCGTCTTGTTGCTAACCACAACGCATAAAAACAGGCGCTTGTCCGTGAGTGTGGTTATATTAAATATAAGAGAAAGAGAGAACTTTAAGAAATTAATATAGCCACTACAGTGACCATCAAAACGATGAAAAAATATTGCCGTAAACAGTTTATTTTGCGACACCACGAAACAAACGATAGCGTAAAATGAAACGATAGACGTTTTTATATCGTCATCCGATATATATCGTTATATCAACAGACCTATCTAAAATACAAAACATCAGAACCAAACTTAATTAAATGAAGAATATAATAATGTATTAGCATGTAGCAAGCAGATTATTGTTATATCGAACAGCCCTAGGACAACTTGATCCACAGAGGCTCAAACGATCTGGTGCCAGACACCACAGGACACCCCTGGAGGACCTGCCTCGATGACCTGAGGGATCAGATTTTAGGATTTAGAAGCCAGGTGGGGGAACTATACTAAATCACTCTATTCTCTGAAAAGATTTCACTTTGAATCTTACAGATTAAAACGCTAGCACAAATGTGAAAACCCTGTTTTGTCCTGTTATGTTTCCCCTTTTACCAGCAGTCTGCAAGTTTACAGGAGTACTGTTTAGTTTGTGGGTGGAAATAGAAATAATTAAACACATTATGGTTTAATAGCAACTGTATGGTACTGCTGGGATGTCTGCGTATAACAGTTTCTGTGCCGTGTGGGTGTCCAGCCCCAACTTGTTTGATTGTATGTTTCTTGCTGCTCAAACTGCATGATGTGTGAAACTCTTTTTCCTTCTGCTTTCTATTGAGAGGACTTCAGGTTAAATGTCAGAAATAAACATGACAGCGATGACACTGGTTCTGTGGTTCTTCGAGATGCATTTTCCCACAAGCTGTGCTGACGCTAAACACTTAAAGAATAAACATTATAAAAACAGCACAATATGACAGAAACGAATGATAGTTGTTTGAATTTGAGCTCTTTTCATATCGATTATCTTTCGGTGTGAACAAAGCTTATTTAAAAGAAATGTGGATGCTGATGCAAACGCAATATCAGCTAGTCTCTATATCAGAAAAGATGAGCAGCTCTGTGGTCTTGCTTCTCTTTTTCTGCTCCCATATTTTGATGCAGTTTGCTAGTCACGAACTGCAATTGCAATTTACACGACAAAGCAGTTAAATATCTTTACAAAAGAAAAACTCAAGTAGAACTGATATTCAAGGATAATCTGACCCGTTTAGCTCTGCTGTGAATTGTGCTGTTAATTCTGGTCATAATTCCAGGAGATTTCCCTTGTTGGCTGTTAGTGATGATTACCTGATGTAATTAATGCAACACATTTGCACTTCTCCCACAGATGGCAACAACTCACTGCCTTTATGCATGTAGACACGATCCAGATGATCTGCTGAAGTTTAAACTGAACTTCAGAATAGGGAAGAAAGAGGATTTAAGTGACTTTAAATGGGGTGTGTTTTTGTTTTTTTGTTTTTTTTCTGGTTTCTGGTGTTTATTTGGATGGTAGGGTCAGAATTTGTTGCACCGTACATGAATATTTAGGTTTGTGGTGCTGTAATGGTGTGGCAGATATTTTCTTGGCGCACTTTGGACCCCTTGGGACCAACTGAGCATCATTTAAAGGAACCTAATCCAAGGGAGGAACCATTGTTGTGTCTACACATAACTTTGGTACTAGCAGCCTGTTGCAAAAATGCATGATTTATTTCCATGTCTTTAGTTCAATCTGCAAAAAATGCCAAAGATGGCACAGTTTGACAGGCATAAAACAGTATTTGTGCATCAACAAGCTGATTCCCAAAGAGCTATTAACTGAAAACTTGGCATATCTCAGTGTGGTGTGCAGTCTGTCCAAGTGGAGGACAAAAAAGAACCATGAGGAATAAAATGAATCCTATCTACTGAAAACGTACAGTATCTAAAATTCATTACCTTAATAAATAAGACAAAGACCTGACACAGGACTGAGCGATACATCTATCAGTGCGCCCCAGGGCAGCTGTGGCTACAATGTAGCTTGCCATCGCCAGTGTGTGTGAATGGGTGAATGACTGAATGTAGTGTGAAGCGCTTTGGGGTCCTTAGGGACTAGAAAAGCGCTATACAAATGCAGGCCATCTAGACCTTCAGTGGATCCATCTACTGTTCACTGAAAGCACTTCAGAAATAGCTTCAGTGGAAAGGTGGAGAAACGCCTGAGGTATGCCAAACATCACAAAAACTGGACTGAAAACCAGTGACAACAGGTGGAGGCTCTGCCTCTGGCTTCATTTCAGTCAAAGGTGTTGGAGATCTTGTGAAAATCTACAGAATTATGAACACAGAAAAGTGCCGTCAAATTCTGATTCTGTGCAATACCATCTGGAAAACGTTTTATTGGCAATGGCTTCATTTTTTAGCACGACAATGATCCCAAACACATAGCAAATGCAGTACAAACATAACTGGATAGAAAAACAGTGAAGCATTCGTGGATTGGCCTCCCCAGAGCCCAGACCTCATCATTATTGAAGCAGTGTGGGATCATGTGGACAGAGAACAGAACAAAAGGCATCCAACATCCAAAGAAGAGCTTTGAAGAAGCCTGGAAACAACAAAATACAGGAAAGCTGCCTAAGAGAGTTCAGGATGTGTTAAAGAATGAATGTGATCCTTCTAACAAGTTGTTCCCAATTCACACTATTTTCTCCTAGAAAAAATTGTAAATAAAATACTTTATAAAGATGCTGCACTGTCATGGACTGCGAAACCTTGGCGGTCCAAACAATGCAACTCAGTGTGACGTTTAATGTCAAACTGCTCGCAGCCAGATGGTCATACGATGCAACAGATGTGGAAAATCACGCTGTTCCTGGGCAGGTCTGTGTGCGCACAAGGAGGCTCGCCAAGTCTAACTTATACTCGAGTCACCGTCGACACCGACAACTGACACCGATGAGGGATATCAGTGTGATCGTTATCTGCACAGGAACAGCATAGACATAAAGGATTATGCTCTACAATATGACCAAGGTAAGAGTCTTTGAACTTGATGAAAAACACTAATATTCATTTAAAAGTTATGTGAAGCCACAAAAAGTGTCTGGATTCAGAAAACAGCTGACATGTTGCTTTCATTGCCATCTGCTTTTGTTCTTTCTGATGATAGATTATCAGAGCAAACCTGTGGAAATCTTCCATCTTTCATGAGGGAGAAACACCTCTTGTTACCTGACAACAACAGACAGACACACACACACACACACACACACACACACACACACAAACTCAAAGGTAAACAAACCTCAGCAGGCACCTTGTAAAGCTGTTCAAACAACCCAAACCAATGAAACGCTATAAACGAGCAGGACGCCATGAAGGGACTGACAGAATGATTTACAGGCATTTACATGTTCAGAGACTGTAAACTTCACAGAGGTCTTTTAAATTAATTGTGATTAGTTGTGAAAAGGTCAAAGGTCACCTGAGAGGTAATTCTGTAATCCTCCACATCAAAGGTCTCCATAGATCCTCAAAGCATTCATGGTGTAACTGTGAATCACTGCGTGAGGTGACGTGCAGTATTTCAGTAGGAATAGGGACGCGTCCCCCGTTTGGCGTGCTTGATAACCCACCCGGTAGACATCACACCGTGAAACCTGACAGTCTCATGTAACCTGTTACACATGTTACACCAATCAGAAGTGATTTTTCTGGACTGTTGCATCAGTTGTTTACTGCCGATTTTCCGTCAGGCACCATTAGTTTGTTGCATCATTGCCAATCGCTGTGAATGGATGACGACTTGCCGCAACATCTGCTCCTCCCTTAATCTTTGTTTTAACCTGTTTTTTTTCCCTTTAGCTGTTTATTTCAAACCGCTTCAACTACCTTTCACCCATTCGAGAAATTACTTGCATTAGTTTTGTCAGTGTTCATTTTAAAGGTGGTGCATGCGGGCCCAAAAAGACATCGTGGCATCCAGAGGGAGAGCCTCAGCCTCCACGCCCTCATCTCCACGCTGTGATTGGATGATCCCCGAAGTGTTGGCTCATGTTCCTTCATATGTTTCTTAATCATTTAGAGGTAAACAGGAGACACATGAATGATTCGTGGAGATTTTGGGCACCAGCCGCTTCAGGAAGACATTAATCAGGTGAGCACCCGGTAACTCCTGATCGCTGGATTACAGTAGAAACAGTTTTGCTTAAGTGTCTGCATCCTGTGTTAGCTCATAAGTCTTGGTGGCCATGTTTTCTTCATTGGCTAGTGCTGCAACCTTTATGAGCACTTTTGTTCTACATGAAATGGAGCTCTGTTCAGCTTAGGCTGCACATTTACATGCCACAAATAGAAATGGTGTGGTGCATGGAAACATGCACAAACCCACACACACAATTCCAGCAGCTGTTTATTGAACGATTGATAATATTAGGCACAGTCTCGTCACAGCTCTGTGGGAGGGTGTAAAAACTTTGTATATGAGGTTGCTAGGCTATTGAGGGTGTCATACTTGAACAGTTAAAGGCAAAAGAGGCTGAAAGGTAAGACGATTTCTGTTCATAACAATATGAATAAAGGATGAGAGGTGTATCATTACTGAATTAATCAGCTGTAACTCATTCTGTTTATGATATTTCTAACATTAGCCAGCTGTTATTAGTAAAAAAAAATTAAATAAGACTTCAGTTTTACTTGCAGCATCAGGATGTTCACTTGGGTATTGAAGAGGTTATTCTTCACGTGTTCATTTATCTCTGGCTCAAGTGTCAAAAATACAAAAATAGGTGCCGTGCTGCTGTAAATGCAAACGCATGTATTGTGACAGTATAACTCCCAATATAGCAACAAAATTAGCCACACATAACTTAAGCTTAAAGAGACACAGTAAAGTAAAATGTTAAAGCAGCAGTAGGATAGCAACAGCTCTATGTCAACTCGCCTCTACCAACCATCACCCTGAAACACTTCAATACTGTGTTCCTGCTTGACTCTTGATTCTAACGGGCCTTGCTGGCCTCTTATCTTACAGATCTTTGCACATCTTCTCAATACTTCCCTTTCTGATCTAGTTGAGAGGTCATGGAGGTTTTCTACGTCAATTCGTCTCTGCTCTTCATCTCTCACAGACCGCTCAACTCCACTGCGGTTGAGAAGACAGTGTACGAGTCCTGCAGAAACATGCCTGCCGTACTTATCTGGTATCTGAGCCTGCAGTTCACTAACATGTTCCTAGGCATCCCAGCCAACGTCACGGTGCTGTGGCTCATCCACAAGAACAAACGCGACTCTTCCACCTCTGACATCTTCATCCTTCATCTGGCAGTTCTGGACGTCCTCTTCTGTCTCATCCCTCCCCTGGAGCTCGTAAACCTCGTCTTCCTCACCACGACTACCAGCACCTGGTACGTCCTGCGCTTCTTCTACGGCATCAAAGACTCCTCGCCCCTCTTCCTTTCTTGCATCTGCCTGGACCGCTACATGGCCGTGGTCCACCCCATCATCTTCACTAAGCTCAAAGACCGTCTGCACAGGGCAGTCCTGGCCATTGTGGTCTGGCTGATCATTCTGGTCTACGCGGCTGCCAAATGCGCAGGAAACATCGTTAACTTCGACAAGGTCTTCACGGTGATGATCCTCGGAGCGTTCGCCTTCATGGTGTACTGCAACGTAGCGATCCTCTGGGTGCTGAGGCAGTCGCGGCCTGGCGGAGATGCCATGCATCCCGTGAAGAAGAAAGCCTTCAAGATGGTCCTCATTATCCTGGCCATCATAGTGTTCAACTACTTCCCACCTGTCGCACTCTTCCCCTTCAAAGAGTACTTTTCCCCTGATGTGTTTCGCTGCTATATTCACTACATCGCCTTCGGCTTGATGGACTTCAGCAGCACCATTCAGCCTGTGCTGTATCTGTCCAAGGAGGGGCTGCCATGGAGCATCACCTGCAGCCAGAGGAGCAACACTTAAATCCAGCGGGGCTACATGTATGTTGGATGTATTCGAACAAATGTACTGCTCCTGCTTGATTGCATGTTGAAAATTATGATTAATGAAACATTTACCAATGAGGTAAAAAGATCTAAGCGCCCTACAAGACCCCAGAATTTTGAAGTTCTTGGTTTAATTAACAAGAAGGGTCAGACCTACAGATAGCTCTGAAATAATACATCTTTAAGGGCTGTGGGAAGTTATAAAAATCATTGTTATTTTACTAGATTTCATAGGATAATTAATAAAGGAATGAGTATCTTAGAGGTTAGTTAGTGACACCCTCAAACAGCAGTTACAGTGGGTGCTGTCAGTAGGTGTGCTGTGACACTTTATGTGATTTCACTCTGCCACTGTAACATTTTCTTTAATTCAATTTTTTAAAAGAAAACCATGCACACCTATTGCTTTATATATCTGATTAAATAAACATGCATGCCCTTTTCGTCCTCGCGTGTAGCCATGTCCTCAGTTTGAGTCGCAAACTACAAGGAATCTAATGCACATGAGCGCAGACAACAGAGACTAATTGCATTTAAGGCAACGAGGAACACCAGCGATAAAATGTCATGTTTGGAAATCAGGCAAAAGCAATGGTGGACAGATATGAGCACACATTGGTGAGATGAAGTCGCCGCTTCCTTTTGGCAATATTTTACATATTCAAACCTCAGATACCTGCAGTCTGACCGCGATGGTGCAACAGGTCATAAATCCCTTTCATAAAGATGATAAATTTTCACATGCAGAGTCCCTGAAATTCACGGTGCCATGATCTTCCCTCTAAATTCACACAAATACTTGATACTTGTTGCAGCAGTGGTACATTTGATGGTGTTGTGGAAAATTTAACAATAACCTGCAACACACCCAGTGAGCTTGATTTGAAGTGGGTTTAATAAACACATTGCAATGTGGAGAGAGCATCCCAGTGAAACACCAGGACCATCTCTGAATTGTGGCCACCGCCCTTACATCTTATATACAGAGACACAGACAAAGAACATTCCACAAACTCTTACATGTTGGCCCCTCTCACGGGGGGGCTATACCTCCTCCCTCACAGAGAGAATTATGACCTTGTTTTCTGCTTGGCCGTCACCTAAGGATTTACATCCCTGATAAGCAGAAGGAGTCCCACTATCTGTTTAACGTCTCCCATTACAATGGCCTCACTGTGTTAACATTACTATAGTAAAGTGAGAAAGTGATATTACTGTAACTAATGTGATATGATTAAATATGTGATTAATACACGAGAAAAGAAATCTGCCAATACAATGGCTGAAAGGACTTGAACCTAGAAGACAGAGAATGTGTAACCATTTTGCACAGAAGCTATTATCTAATTATTCAAGGCTCCTTATTTTATGATTTTAAAATAAACTTTTTTTTTTTAAATTATCAGTAAAACCTACACTCAGTAACTCTTAGGCGGGTTTTTTTTTTCTAAATGTATTAAAATCCAAAAATGAAGCTCCAATTTTCTCACGTTTGTTTAGTAGAAATCACTCTAGCTGCGCTTACAGCCCTGTCTTTATGTTTCTGCAAGCATTGCACACCTGGATTCTAGCACTGTTACATACCTATCAATGCATGAGACACTTCAGTGAAAGTAAAATCAGTTCACCTTACCACAATCTGAATACCACACTGTGGTGTGTTTTATTTTCATCGTGCACTGAATGCGTTTGAATGTTTCTGTGTTTTTTGTGCTTTTTTTTAAACGTATAAAAGCTCAATAAAACATGAAAATCTGTTTTCGTTAATGCATCTCTTTAATTTAGACACAGATCACACAAACAGGCTTTAAGTAGCACACAGGCGGACAAATCTGTTCATATAAACTGATATACAACAAGCAGGTCCCACAACAATCATGAAGATGGGCTTTTACCCAGCCGTAATGTAACTGTTAGCAAGCCTAAGCTAATCCCCTAAGATCAGCATGACTTACAAAACAGTTACAATATTTATAGAAACATTCTTTTAGTGACGTTATTACACAGATACATTCCTCTCAGGTCAAAGGATCATGTGCTAACTCTATAGTTAAAGCTATATACAGCATTAAATTAATCTAATTTGACCACGCTGCTTATTATTAAGTGAATATGCCTGTGAGTGACATAATTATAGTGTTATTCTGGTTAAATTAAAAATTTTAGACAGAGCCACTGTTGAAGTTAATCTTGTAGCAACGACTTAGTGTCTTAAACAAAGTCAATAATTTGTCTTTCAAAGTAAAGCATTTTTAAAAACAAGTCACCATAATGGTAACATAGAGGTACATTAAAAAAAACAGTGTGTTATGACAGACAGGGCTACAAAGGAAACAGATTTTCTTCCATTAACAATACATTAATACAGCACAGACTGGACAACAGTGTATTGCACTGAAACACACACACACACACACACACACACACACACACACACACACACACACACACAACACACACACACACACACACACACACACACAAACACACACACACACACACACACCAGTATCAGTAGTTGCACAAATTAATGTTAACTTCAGTTCCACTTACAGGCTTTTTAGAGCTTTTAACCACAGCTCTCAGTACTTGCTGTACTGTGAAGAAACCTTCAGTCTGTTGTTTTCATGCCAGAATTAAATGATAGATTTTTTTTCTGCAGATGAGGCTTTAGAGGTTCATACAATGAAGCAGGATTTGGGCTTATCAAGGTAACTTCAGGATTAACCCTGTGTTTTAGCATTAACGGGGTTCATGCTGAAACACGTGGTTAACGGGGGTATATCACTGGGGGTTTATCACTACGGTAACTCCAGAGGGAATAATCTTTCAGATCAAACTCCACTGACCAATCAGCTCTCTGGAAAACCGGATCAACAATCCTGGAAGATCCCTCAGTGCAACGACACTAAGAATGTTTGTAGTTTTTAAAGAGCATCTAAAATCTTTATATTTATGTGACAAGCACCAGTAAGAAATACTATAAGATTATTATATGCACATTTTTTCCTTTATTACAACCATATTATGACAATGTAACAATATTATTGTTTTATAAGCATTCATATATGGCCAACATATATGATCCTAGAGAGGGCGGTGTGTTCAAATCTGCAGGCCGGATAGTTTGGCTTTTATTTTCTATTACATTTTAAGTTTTTTAATTATGATAAGCCAAGTGATGGAGTCGTGACCTCTTATATCGGGATATGAGATTTTGGTCATATCGCACAGCCCTAGCTTGTCCTGCATCAGCGAGGCTGGAAGCCAGATGTCTGCCATTCTCCTTGAGCATCTTCAGCTGCGTTTGCAGGGTGGCAGGCTGCTGCTATCAGTTTGACCATCAGGAGTGTTTAAGCAAATGTTATAAGTCAAAGCAACACCAGCGCAAATTCTAGGGAATAATATTTCCCAACAGAACACTCCATTGTATCGAAGTGATCAGTGCTTCTTTTGTTTATCTGTATTACTGGGTTACATTCACCATCTACTACGTTCATGCTCCGCAGCTTTCTTCCACATGCAAACTTCCAAATTTCCCTAATCCACCCCTGCCTCTGCATCTCATTGGATAGTAGGCTATCCTTCCATATTTTTTTTCTCCAGTCTTTAAAAAAAGATAATAACATTCAAAAATTGAGGAACATTTAACACGCTACTATGAAATACAAACCGCTCTTTCAGTAATTCATCTCTGTCAGCATTTGAAATCAGGGAAACGTGCTATTAAGGATTCATTTACATCAAAGGGGAGAAATACTGAAAGTCGGGGACACAGTGTTTCTTATACAGATTGAAATAAAAGTACCAAACTTAAAAAAAAATGTATGTAGGTCACAGCAAGTGTATCCAGCTAATGATTTGTTTTCCTTGTTTAAGAGTATGGCGTTTTATTCCAAGAGAAATGTCTCCTCCCTGCCACTTCCACTGTCCAATAGCTTCTCAAACCGCTACTTAAGGAGCGATGGTGGACTCCCGGTGAATGTAAACGTTCTCGTTATTTGTTTGTTGTGCAGTGGAGATCCTCTAATCCTGCAAGAAATGGAGTGATGGGACCATGAGCCTCAAGTTTCTAACCCTACCAGGAGTGTTACTGCAGTACTCGTACAACGAGAAGTAAAAAAAGAAAACGGATTTAGACAAGATCAGGGTTAGGATCAGGAGCGCTTGCATCTAGCAGCAGTGCGTGGTTTGATTTGGGTTGGAGTGCTCGCATTTATGGCTAAAGGTGCATCACTGTCCTGAACGGGCAGCTGGGTAAACAGGAGTCAGTTTCAGATTACCGGCGTGCTGATATGACATCATCGTGTTGTCTCCTAGCTGACGTTTGGTGTTGGGTGGAGTTTCTTTTTTATTTCTTTTTTTTTCAGATAAAGGTGGAATCCAAGGTGCTTGTGTCTTGTGCACTGCGGGCTCGGGCCTCAAAAAGCTGCTTTATCAAAGCAGACTTCTCCTGCTCCAGCTGGGTGATCCGCTCGCTTTTCTCTGTCACCTCCTTAAAGAAAAGGTAGAAGAGAAAATAAGTGTGCAGGCTTAAAAAAAACAAACAAACAGTATGTTTGGTTGGTTATTCGTGACAGATTAAATATATAAAACCTGCGTGAGGAGGCGGTTCTGGTCCTTCAGTCTCTGAATGGCTTGTGGAGGAGCTGGAGCAGGAGGCTGGGCGTTAGCTGAGAGAGCTGCTGTCTGAGCGCCGCTGGAAGGAAATGGCTGCTAAGAAACGAACAGGAACCTGTTACACTTCAGCTCTGCCACAGTGTGTCACAGAGTAACAAAATTAACATGTTGAACATTAACCTGGCTTCCCTTTAACTGCTTTGCCTGCTTCAGGCTATTTATTATTATTTTGAGAAATATTTACTGCATTCAACATTTCCAGGTAACAAAAAGAAAAGAGATACTCTGAGTAGGACAAAATTAGGTTTTAAATACATTCCACTTATTTTTATTTAATTTCTTTCATTTGATGTCATTTAATAAAACTCTGATAATGCCGAGACCCACGTCCTTTATTACAGCTAAATGATTATAAGCATACTGTTTCTCAGGTTTTGTGACTCTCGGGGATTTTATTCTAAAAAATGCTGATTCTTAACCCCAAGTCTTTCATTAGAGTAGCAAATATTCAGGCCTGGTAGGGTTGTGGTTGGCTTATTACAAACACATACATTACAACATTACACAATTTACACAAGCTGACATTGCACTTTATCTACAGACAACAGAGAAAGACAATATTGAAACCCCACATAAAGAGTTCCTCAGGAGCTGGGCGTGCTAAGCATGTTCTGGCTATTGGACATTTTGAAAAGGTCGAGAAAAGTTTAAATCCAAACTTAGGGGTTGTAATTAGATTACACTAATAAATCCCAAATCATTAGCAATGCCTGACTCTGCTTAAATCCTAAAACAAAGAAAAACAAAAGATAAACTCACCATTCCTGTGCAGGAAATAAGCTCATTAAGGCAGCGGTTGGCTTCTTGTAATTTGGGAATGAGAGCATTCATGCGACTCTGATTGGCTTCTGTGAAAAAATCCTGCAAACGAGAGAGCATGAAAAAACGATCAGGATGACATTCAAGCATCAAGAGAAAGAAAGATCCCATGGCAAGCTGGGATGGTGACTTGACAAAGCATTTGTAAGCTCAGGTCAAAAATTGTGTCCAATCAGGTAAAAGTGCTTGAAAAACAGTTGCAGAGACATAAACCAAGCCTTGTTACATATTTTTATTTTGTCTGAGGTAACTGAATTACTCTTCTCCTGCCCTTAAATTATCAGTTTCCTGCATTTCTCGCTCACATTTACAAGCAGTGACTGGAAAGGCTATAGCAGAAAGTTGTATATAAAAGATGGAAGTAGTGCCTTAAACCTGCATTCTTTCTAATGGCCAGCAGGGGGTCACTTCTTTTTGTATGTAGCAGCCATTCCCAAACTTCACACTGCTTAATCCGCCCAACCTTAAAACTGAGACTCTGTGGAAAATAAAGCATTTCCTATGTGTCCTCATTCATTAATCCTGATGATTTTCCATCAACAGCCTTACTTTCCCATTTAAATTTCTTTCAAGCTAATAACAAAAGATAAGACAAGTTTAAGATCAAAAATTGGTCAGAAAAATGAAAAATCACTTTTAGATACTAACGTTTTTTTCCCGCAGGATTTCAAAAGAAAAACATAATGGGGGAAAAATATATATATGTATATATCAGCTTGTGCTACTAGTTTTTTTTAAGTTGCCATTTTTAACATTATGAATTCCTTTGTATTTATATATTTTTTTAAATCTTAAATTCTTATATAATCTTATATATTTTATTATTCATATTATTATTATTGTTGTTGTTGTTGTTGTTGTTGTTGTTGTTGTTGTTGTTGTTGTTGTTGTTGTTGTTATATTTGGAAAAAAACAAAACTTTTAAATGACCCCTCACCCCACCTCCAGTACCATTACAGCCTACCACTGTGAAAGTGACTTTGATTTATTTGCTCAGTAAGCACTTTCTTTTACTCTGTGACTAACAATGCACTACTAAATTAGTGACTTCAAAAAGAGATCAGGGGCCTGTTCTTCGTACCGCGCTAAGTGAGTTAGCTGGATGAGATTGTTGACGATTTCGCGTGATCCGGATCGTTCGGTTCCCGAAGCCCATCCGGGACTTGCTGTCATAGCAACAGAGCCGTAAGCGTAAACCTGCTGGGGAGCAGGTTTACTTTATGTAAACAGGATTAGATCGCGGCCACGCAGGTATGCCCGCGTCATTTATACGAAAGCAACAGCGATATTCCACCACTGTTTCACCATAAATAAATAACATCAATGTAACTAAAGACAATGCAGCACCTGATCCATTTATTGATTTCACACAGATACATACAGGTCATTTCCTAAAAAAGGGAAATGTACTATTAACATTCTATTACATGTATGTGATTATTACAGATGTAATTCATATTTCAGAGTAGCAATTGCAAATTACTTCGTGTAATCAAGATGAGAGACCACGGCTATAAAAGCGAAGGTGGATTTGGGAAGCCTGTCGCAGCCATGTCCTGCGGAAGGTGCAAGATTGATAAGGAGAGTTTTCAGAATTCAGCGTATATTGCGGGACAGACAGGATCCTTTAGCTCAGCGCGACAGTGTGCTCATTAGAGAGATATCGATTTTCCCGTGAGGGTATTATTTACTTAACCAACTTGTTGACGAGGGGGTGCAGGACCACCACCTGTCTTTTTTTGCTCTGCCCTTTTCTTGGTTGCTGTTATAAACAAACAGATTATTTCAGGGTCTCTTTCCAAGAGACTAAAAGCAATATAAGTGATAAATATTACCATTCTGTAGAATATTCCTATATTTCACTTTTACCTGTTCCCATGTTCTAGTGGGTCCTGTTGTGGCTCTAATGTGAAAGGGGATATAATATAACATATTATAATATAATGTAATATAATATTGGATAATATAGTGTAATATAATAAATCTACCCTACCGCCTACTGGTGTTGGCCAGAGGGGCCGATGGCGCGATATGGCAGCCTGGCTTCTGTCAGTCTGCCCCAGGGCAGCTGTGGCTACAACCGTAGCTGCCTCCACCAGTGTGTGAATGTGAGAGTGACTGAATAGTGGCATTGTAAAGCGCTTTGGGTGCCTTGAAAAGCGCTATATCAATCCACTCCATTATTATTGTTCTTATTAAATTACTTACGAGTTTAATTTGTCAGCAACTTTCTGCCAGCCCTCTCTCCTTGCTTTTGCAGCCTTTGCAGTGTTCCCTTGCGTTTTAATTAAACTCTGAAACTCCTGAAATCCCTCACTCAAGAGTTCTTGCTCTGCTGCCGAAAAATGACCGAGCGCGCTCCTCGACATTTTCGCCGACCAATCAGAGGGTTGCCGATCAATGTTTCTACTATCGATGCGTAGCCCCTTTTACGACACCCAGTGATGTCACATTACTGCGTCCAGCTGTACTAATCGTCAACAGCAGGTGTGTTCGGGGAACCGGATTAGCGCGCTCACGGTTAGCGCGATGGTTTGGTCTTGGATGTTTCATTTGATCTTGGATGTAGTGAGCGACGTACGAAGCACAGGGCCCAGATGTTAGCCACATCCATCTTTTATATACAGTCTATATAAATGACTGAAAAAATGTCATACTTCTGTGACACGAGGTGAGCAAAGTTGATTAATTAATAACTGATTTGAAGCAAAGTCAAATCATATCAAAGCTGCAGTAGGCAGAAATAAGAAAATAAAGACTCCACCATCATCCTGCAGATTACTATAAGCCCTTCAATTAAAAAAACAAATAAATACAACATTTCAAACCCAACTTTCTGACATGAAAGTCTTCTCTTTAATCAGCTCCATCACCATGTCTATTATTTATATTCACATTTTTATTCATATCATGAAATCACAGGAGTTGCCTTAAGGTGCTTTATATTGAAAGGTAAAGACTTTACAATGATAGACTACAGTCTTTTGTACTTTTTCTAATGCTTCATAATATTCAGCTGATCTTTTAAGAAATGTGATTCCCTGAAGTCGCCCATAATTAACTAGATTTTCTAAAGCCTGAAATAGTGCACGGTCGTAGATCCCTGTTGGGCAACTTGTGTTAATTTAAAAATAAATAAATAAAACAAAACATATTGCCTACTTCAATTTTCACGAAGAGCCGGGAGAGCGCTCAAACCGTGCAACCTCCAGTTCACACTGAATGCAATATCACAACAAATTACTGAGACAGTCGCAGCCTCATTCTTAGTGTTTTCATTCATTTCACAGACTAACAATTTACAATTGTTTTAAACAATTAGTCCTTATTCTAGATATTTCAGAAGCACCGTCTTGTGATGCAACATGGTCTATAAGTTTTATTTTAAATGCATATCACACTTTGTAGCTGTTTCACAGTAGTGTTTGAACTGACCGCACAGTGTGAGCTTTGGCCGATGTGCCGCTGTCTCTCTGTGACATTGTGGATTTGGTCCTGGTACCATTCTCGGGCCCGCTCCACCACTTCCAGGCCCGCCAGCAGGGAATCCTTCTCCTGCTCCAGCTCTTTCATTTGCTTCAACTGCGTGAGTTGAAATTGAAAAGCAGATGTAGGAGAGTGAAAAGAAAGAGGAAGAGAAAAGCTTGGTTAAGAACCTAAACCAAACTCGCCTGAAGTTAATTTCTGGATAGATTCCCCACTGAGACTTTAATGAATGAAAACATTTAAGTTTCGTGACATCACTAAGAGCGCTTTCGAATCAAGATGAAATCTAATCACTGATTTATTTTTATTTTTTTGCCAGCACTCTTCATGGTAGACAAACTCCAGTCCTTTCACAAGGGCATCCGCAGCACACTCTTTTGTGCTGGCTGAGACAATGGCGCCACACCAATTGTGTGGGACTCTCTCCCATCATGAACAATGTTTAGAGGAGCAATCACCCCCAGCCCTATGGCAACCGCACAGCAACCTAAGAATGGGGTAAACAGCACTTCAGCTATGGCTACCCCAGTGTTTGTGAAAGAGAGACAGAGAGGAAGAGATGTGTGAGAGAAAAAGCATGTTTGTGTGTGTGTTTGCAGCCCAGCAAGGCTGCAATGAGTTGTGCTGACCAAGCTGTCCATGCAGCAAGCAGCCACAGTCAAGGCCTCACTGTTGGCATTCAGCCACCTGGTGTGTCATCTATGTCTATCTATCCACCCATGGCTCCATCCATCCAGCCAACCCTGCACAGCTCCCTACATTCCACAGATCATCGCTCATACACCAGTAAACATGCGGGAAACACTGCCTGACAACACATTAAAATCCTTCACCAAAACTCACTCTCACTCACACTAAAGTGAGAGTGTTCACAAATGAAGAGGAGAGGAGGGGGCCTCTGATAATGAAATGGTCGGAGGGGGGAGTCCATGTTTAGAATGAAGCACCAGTATCAAATCTCCCAAAGGGTGCAAAAAAGAGAAAATACTCACAGAAGAAGTAGAACAGCAAAAAGCTTAAAGGGTTATGGAAGACTTGTGCTTCCGTGCTGTCATGAATGCACACGAAAGCACAGATTTGATACCAAACTGATTCAAAGAACACAAGGTGTTTTCAAGCTAAAAGTGATAAAAACAAGGATATTTATGAAGACTTATTCTGATCATTTGATTAATTGGCAAGTCTCCTTTCCTGACATATTTAATATACCTGAATATTAAAGAAACTAAGGCAGGAAGTGCATACATTGGTGAAGAAATGGTTTAAAATGGCATGCTCTGTCAATCAGCTAACTCACATCATTTAGTTACATTTTCTTTAATTAATCAGACTTCTTAGAGACTTTTTTTTTTAAAATCATAACCCAAAAAGTCAAACTTACACTCAAACTGTATCAAATCCTCACAATGGAGACACTGTAACCACCAAAAAAATCTTTGTTACTTTGTAACTTTCTCACAATTTTGGGCACAAAGAAAAACCTCATAAGTACAAATCATTAATTTCTACTGTCCATTTCAGCTCATACATCAAAAAGCTACTGGGAAATCTTTACTGACGCTGACACAATTACATACCAATACAAAATCTTCAACAGTGTAACCTTTTCTTTACAAAACCATCTCACAGATAGTCAAAGAGGATAGAGGCTATCTCTCCCTCTCCTTCTCCATCCCTCTCGACCTACTCACCCAGAGGAAAAAGTGCAGGGCCTTGCTGCTGTAGAGGCTACTGCTGAGGGGGATGAAGACGGTAGTGTAGGCCGCCCACACAGCCGTTAAAGCTGGGCCAGGCCTGCCAAGCGAGTCCTCTACTTCTACTAGGCCCCTGGGCCCGACTCGGCTCACTACCATCAGGGCAGCAGCGGGCCAAGCCGGCCTGGGGTGGGAGGGACAGAGGGGAGTGAGGGGAGGAGGAGGAAAGGGGCTGGGATAGAGGAAGAAGGAGGGGAGCCGGTCAGTAAATTTCTCCAGACACAGAGGCCAGGGGAAAAAGAAAGACACGGAGACGCTGACAAAAACACGCAAAAGGAAGAGGGAGAAGAGGTGAGCTGGAAAGAGTGGAAAACGTTGAGGCAGGGGGAGAGAGCGAGAGCGAGCGCTGGACCAGAGGGTGGGAGGGGCGAGTCAGAGGGGGAGGCAGGGGGGCAGAGGGATGGGAGGGGAATGTGTGGGCCAATAGGAGGTGAAGCAGAATAGAGCCTGCTCTGGAAATGTTTTCTAAACTTGTCAAAATAGATATTTGTCTGTTTTTCATTAAGTTTCCACACAGGCCTCAGTCTCTCTATGAAACTCCAGCACAAATAAAACAGTGAAAAGGGCCGCCTGCTAAACTACAACGTGTATATGGCTTAAGGGTCACTGCTTAACTTATCTTTGTTTTTCCAAACAGGCTTAAACATGTAACATTTTCCAGCTGGTCTGTTTATTCCCGTTTGCATGGTAACTTCATAAAAACCTGAAACGAATGTGTTTGTCTGCTTTTCATTCACCAACCATTCCGTAATCCACTCCATTGGAAATGGTATGCCTCCTCTGCTCTTCCCGGCTCCGCCCGTGTCGCCTTGAGCCGCCGGTAAATCCTGTAGCTGATTCACTTTGAGACCTCGGCAAACCTGATTTCACAACACCTAGACAAACGTGAAACAGACAGTTTCAGCATAGCAATGCAGTCTGGCGTGCACTCAGTTATTCCTGATGACAGTGGATTAAAAACACAATACACTGTGCTGTAAAAACATTTGAAAAAGTGACAATCTTGCACAGTAAAGTAAAAATACTCCTATTCTTTGCTGCACTATGACATACTTCTATAATTATTCTTCTTTTGGCTGCTCGCTTTAAGGGTCGCCACAATGGATCATCTGCCTCCATCTCACACTATCCTCAGCATCCTCCTCTGTCACACCAACACTCTGTTCCTCTTGAGCCACTCCTCATTTCTTTCTAGGAAACTTTCTTGTAATTTTTTGTTGTCTTGAGCAATATCTCTTCAGGCTATTTGAAGGTCTTTCAAATCAAATGTTTTCTTTGGACACTGGCTGCTTTTTTCCAGTTATTTTAAAAGATTTTTTTTATTTATTTATTTAATTGTTTGTCATACTCTGATTTCCAAAGTACTTTCAGATGAAAAACGTCGCATATGAGAATGCATGTTACTCTAACAGTTCACAAAGAGTAAGCAAATGCTTGAACTGATGTATCTGGGCTGCCAGTTTTTACCACAGGAGGGAGCTGCACTCTGTAAATGTGCACTGATGTGGCAGCATTTCTATTTTCTGTTTTATTTTAAAGTGTGCATATAGTCATTGTCCCTTGTGTGAATGCTTATAGGGATGTAAAGCATCTGAGCTGTTTCCTGAGCCTTGTTGGTGCTTCTAAAGCCAGCAGTGTGCAGCACTTTAATGTTTAACAAGTGAAGGACTGACAGAAGACATCGGGTTAGGATTATTTCTTAAAAAAAGGGACAGACTTTGATTTCAGTCCAAGCAGGTGTAGATCTGCTTCCAGTTACTCTATAGATCTAACAAGGTTTCTCTGCAGTGACAGAGAAGCGGTTCAGGTTGCAAACTGGTTCCAGATTGTCTAATCCGTCACAATCTCTTCCCTTGAGGTGTATCACATTCTTTCACCAATGCTTGAATGTTTGTCTAACAGTAGCAAATTGCAAAACAGTGATGTCAAACTTGAGGCAGTCAAGCCCTTTTTTTTTTTAAAATACTGTTTCTACACTCCATTCAGACAGAGAGTTAATGAAACTCTTGCATCACTGACACTGAATCTGCACGGGCCTGCTTTTTTCCACATGAATAATAATCAGGAATCAGTGAGCGAATCAATAAAGAATCAAAGCTGTGAACTGATTCGACAGCAGCGCTGGTATCAGTCTAATCTAATTAAAAATCATCCTTATTCTTTTGCCCACATCTACTTTAACTCTTCTCCTGGCCTCTATACCTATGAATGTGGAGTTAAGTGAATGTTTTCCTCTTTCCAAGATCATGCTGTCACAGCTGAAGTACATGCAGGTTCTCGTTAAGTGGGCACTATCTCCAAACTATTCAAAATCTATATGTACCACATCTCAGTGGTACTCTGTGGTATTTTATCATCATCAGATTTTTAGATTAGAGTGCACAGCTTTCACTAAACCAGGAGACAGAGAAAGACAGAGTGAGTGTCTGGGATATGTGATGAAGTTCACAGCGTTGAGGAGGATTTCACTGCTGCCGTGATTCAGAAAGTCCTGGCCTGTGTGCTGTAATCTGGACTAATCCAACAGGGTTTGGCTGCATGTGAGAGATTACAGCATGAACACTGCTGGTCAGTCTGTATTATGCCCCAAAGTGTGCGGACACATAAGCTGCACACTCTTGCTTTGATGCTTTAATATTTCTGCCATTAATGCGCCATTATATCAGCATGCAAACTTTTGCTGATTTTGGAATCCGGATCGTAGTCAGCACCTAATTCCAGTTCATCCCAGAGGTGGGGTCACAAAGCTGGAAGAACAATGCTGTTTAAAATGTAAGGGTTTCCCTCGATTTCATTTAATCACAGCGCCACAAAAGACAAAAAGCAGAATAGACGTATGTGAGTCTTTGCATCTGAGCATGAGTGAAAATCAGAATTCACACTGTTCTCAAATGGTATATGCAACTAAAGCCCTGAGGGCTCAACAGAGAGATGGCAAGAGTGTCACTCTTATTGTAGCTCCGCACAGGCCTGAGTGTACAGATATGATGCAAACTCGAACAGACTCAAGCTGAGTGTATGTGACTATATGAAAGGGCAAAAAAGAACTGTCATTCCATATATGACAGCATGTATATATTTAAGAACTTTACCACAGTAGTGGTGTAAGACCAGAAAGCTAAATACTGAAGACTCAAATGAAACTCTAAATCTCTGTAGTTTCTAACATAATCTCTGACCTATCTTAGGGTTAACGATGGCAATTATTCAACTAAGCACTCGTGACTGCAGCAGACCCTCTGTTTAAGCCATGACATAATGCCATAACGTGCTATCAAAATCCCGGAGACTGTTACTGGACTCTCTTCAATGTTCCCTTTTTTCACATGTGAAAAACCCCAGCTGAATAACAAACAGTGACTTGCAAGAAACTCTGAAGATATTGTGCACTTGTGTGGACATCACGGTTCAGTAGCCCCAGTCAAATTATAATAGGGGAATGAAGAGCGTAGGACTGCAGTGGACATATCAGCTCAGGTTATGCATGCAATGTAAGGACTCATCACAGAAATTTAGTGTCATTACTTCTGAGCCCTGGTGTTCTTAATTAGCAGCTTCTCAGATGCAGATTAGATGCTTTAGTTTTGGAACAATAAAAATCGATTTAGTTAATGCGCCCCCCAAAATATCTGCGAGCACATTAATAAATGATTGTTAATTTTGTTTAAGAAATGCCAGAAATGCCTTTGTTTTACAGACCTCAGATCAATCTCTGCCAGTCAGACTAATTTAAAGCCATCATACTGGACTTTGATAATTATGTCTGGCATTTATTAGTAAGTTATTAACATTTTGAAAGATTCATCGCTCTGGCTAGAAATTTCTGAGGTCGCGGAATTTCATATAATTACATGAAAAGAGCATATTGTGAGTCTTTGCATCTGAGCATGAGAAACAGATCCATAACTGAGCAAATATGGATCTGTTTTCAGTGAGCAGTTATGAGTTGCTGTTATAAATGATGACATAATGAGTCCTGCATGAACTCGCTGCCCCCTCACACACTTGCAGTTTTCTAGTGGCACTTACTTGGTCTCTGGAGCTGTGGAGACTCCAATGCCAGCGACTCAATGGACCTGCCCCTGCTCTGCTGGTGCTGTGCCGGGTTGGTAACATGGCTCGTGTCGGTGCGGTAACACCCACCCTCTGGAGCGACGGGAATCCGCTCCAAACTCCGCCCGGGTCTATCGAGGCCCGCGCTGTACCGCGCCGGTCCACACGCCGGGTACCCGGACCCTTCCTCCGGCCTGGCCCGGTTGTGCTGAGGGGGTGCCCGTTGCTGCTGGGTGTTCGTTACGTTACTCGGCCCCAGCGGGCGGACCTTGTTCTCAACCCGAGTCCCGACATTGCATTTGGACAGTGGTGCGAGTTTGTGGTGCTGCTTCGGAGCCTGCTGCGGGTGCACGGCCGCCTGGGCCTTGAAGTTGGAGCTGTTCTCCGGGTTGAGCATGGAGTACCGGAGCCCGGCAACAAAGCGCTCAAAAGTGAGGCAGCCATGCGGTGGTGTGACCCTCCTGAGGCAGCCCAGCACTCCGCCTGGCAGGTCCCGAGTGTCTGCGCCCTGCCAGCGGCTCTCGATCTCTGAGATATGGACGTAGCCCCGACCACCGTCATCCAAAATGTCAAAGAGGGTCCTCAGGCTGTGCAGAAAGGCTTTGGGCAAACCATCTGTTGAATACTCACTTTCTTTGGGCTGCATTTTGGCAGTTTTAAAGCCGTCCGCGGGTCCCCGAAACACCTCTTTCCTCGAACCAGCTCTGCCGTAAATCACTGAAGTCCCGTTCAGCTTGCAGCTCTGGTCAGTCGCGATCAGAGCCATGAAGGTATTGATAGTCCCCAGCTAATCAGTCAAAAACACACTACACGGGTTGCCTAACTGCGTGTAAACGCAAAGATGAAGATACAGAGTGTAAAATAAATTCCCGCTTACTTATTGAGCAAGAAAACATATATGTTCATTAACTTTTATCCCCCAAAACGCCTCCGCTGTATATATTTCGGGAATAACTACCTCCGCCGCTCTGAGATCCATACTTTCCTTTTTCTGCCCAGGACCGCCCTTCAAACGGTTGTGCGCGAGCATCCCGGGACCAGCCATTGGCCGCGGTGTGCACGAGCTCCGCGCTCATTGGCTCTGACCTTAGGTAGGCTCCAGTTTGAGTTGTGCTTTTGTTATTACTAAAGCTGCGCAGACGTTATTCATAAAGCCTGGATATAATTACATACAGGGCGTTTTTAAATAAAAAAGACGTGCAAACTTTCACCTTACACACGTCATATCCGATACAGAACCCCTTTGTTTAACATTAAATACCTTTAAACTTACAAGTTAAATAAAATAGGCTGTTGATATATGTTTCCTATATCTCATTTTAATAATAGTCATTTAGAATTTATCTCTTTGTCTGCATTAAACTGACTAACACATACCGACTGTGTATAAAAAATACTTCTGTGCTCCATAAAGAAGTCTAGCAGGCAAAAATAAAGGCAAGTATTCTACAATAATAATAATAATAAATTTTATTTATGAGCGCCTTTCAAGTCACCCAAGGACACTTTACAATAGGATAAAAGACAAGACAGTAGAAAGTTGCTTGTTGCAGGTATTCAAGTTATCTCCTCATCATTCTGGTGCCTGCATGCATGGTCTAGATATTCATTGCAGGCAGCAGTGCCAAGTATTGCAATAAAAGTATTTGCTCTCTTCCTGGTTTCTTAATTTTTGTTTTGCATATTTGTCACATCAACATGTTTTAATCATTCAATATTTTTGATATTAGACAAAGAAAGCCAGAATAAATACAAATGCTGTTTTTAAATGATGATTTTTAAAGTCTTGATATGTGTCCCCTAAACCTAATAAATGGTTGTGCCGACCTTGGCAACAAGAAATGCAGTCAAGCATTTGCAATATCTGGAAACATGTCTCTGCATCACTGTGGAGGAAATTGGCTCATACTTCTTTGCAGAATTATAGAGTTTTGGAGCATAAACAGTCTGTTTAAGGTCATGCTAAAGTATGTCAATTTGATTTAAGTCCAAATTTTCACTATGCCACTACAAAACCTTTATTTTATTTATTTATTTTATTAATTCAGAGGTGGACTTGCTAGCATCTTTTCAGATTATTGTCCCGTGATGACCAGTCATTCTATTTCAGAATTTGTTTGGTAGAGAACAGAGTTCATGTTTTCATCAAATATGCCTTTGTTTAGGTCCTGAAGCAACAATGCAGCCCCAGACCATCACACTACCACCACCATGTTGCTGCATTGCTCTTTTTATGTTTTATGAAATGCTGTTTTAGTTTTATGCCAGATGTGATGCAACACAAATCTTCCAAAATGATTATTATTATTTTTTTTATCTCCATTCTACAGAATATTTTCCCAAAAGGCCTGGGGGATCATCAGAATGGGGTTTATTTTATGTGAGACGATCCTTTGTGTTCTTGACAAACAGCCATATTCTGAATTATCTGCAAACCAGAGCGAGAGAGAGTGGAATTGGGCAATCCTATAGGGAGTTCCAGTAATACACTCAAAAGGTAATAAAGGTGTGGATAACTGTTTCAAAATCTTTTGGTGTCAAAGCAGGTTTTAATTTAGTCATGGTTCTCATTTGGTAAAAGCTTCCCATAACAAAATTTCCAGATTTAATTTAAAAGACAAGGAAATCTACATTAAAAAAAAAACCAAAACAACATTTTTCACTACAGTTTGTCCACATCTGGATAAAAAAACAATCCAAGCTGAATAGAAAAACTTCAGTTTTTCAGTTCATTAGCTGAAGGATTTTTTTTTTTTTTGCCATTCAGGATTTCAAACCACCCAAACAGTCAAATATGTTCCTAATGGAGTGGTCACTGTTTAGGTGTGGCAGATAGATAAAAATGTGTGTCATCTGCATAACAGTGATTGTCAATTTTGTGTTTTTGAAAGATGAAGCCAAGGAGGTAACACATATCATGAAAAAAAGAGGACCTAAAACGGATCCTTGAGGGATACCAAGGTTAACGGAAGCTGGGGATAAGGGTTTCCCACATGAACAGAAAAGGTCTATATTTTTCAAATATGAGGAAAACCCACGTAGAACGTGACCCTGTAGACTGACCACAAGCACCAAATGTTTTAAAAGAATGTTATGGTTGATTGAGGTCCATCAACACTAAAATGGCACAAGAACCGTTCTCATCAGATAAAAGATTATTGTTATACACCTTTAACAGGGGAGATTCTGTCAGTATGTAAATAGGAATTGATAGTAACCCGATTTAAAGGCTGACCTTTAAATCAGGTTACAGGGTGTGCTATGCATCTTTACGACTTCCTTCATCATACATCAGCTTAAATATTATGTAACATGCATTATGACAAGGTTTTCTTTCAGCGAGTTGACTCAGTCTTTATATCCAATGTTTACACAGAGTCGAAACACATCTTTTCTGACACTTTTCCTCCCACTGTAGCAGTGAGTAACATGGAAAAACTGTGTGCACAGATGAATGTTTATCTCGGACCTGCCCAGGCTTGAACTTTCCTTACCGTTGTCATCAACACAGGGTGAACCGGTGATTTACCTGAAACATGCCGTGTCCTAAAGAATGTCTTGTAATTACCACCTAATGCTTACTTTACAGTTATTTTTCCTGTTAGTCCAGATTTTAAATTGCACGCTTTCCTTGCCTCGTGTACCAAATGCACAGTCAGGACACATAATCAATACCACCCCCTGCCCCTCCAGTGCACGTCAATCACACACCAGTTCTTCTTCTTAACACATCGATTTCTGTGGATTGATCGGCACTGCAGGCCACAAAGAAGAGCCAAAAAATTAAAGAGGTTTTGATTTTTCCACTGTGGGCCCAAGATCGTTTTTAGGATTTTTTTGCATCCCTGGCTCAATTTTTATGTAACCATTGAAAGAGAGTGAAAGAAATAGGAGAGACGGATGCACTGTCCAGCTACAGCTCAGCGTAATCGCTCACAGGGTCAGACAACTGAGCGCTTACTCCTGCTCTCCCCCATCTCTCCCTCTCATGTTGTCATGCACGTGCCAGACACACAGACAGACTCGAACCAACAAACACTGGGCATTGTTAATCATGCCAGGTTTTGCTGAGGGTGCCCTGAAAGGCCAGTCCATAATGCTGTTTAAGGTTTTGTGGTCATGTACTGATCCTTTGCTTCACTGGCCAGTCAGTCCTCTCATGTAACACTCTCTCTCCTCTCATTATCTCCTGTTTGCTCTGATTCTCAAAGTCTTCCCCTTCAGCAGTATCGGTGTGCATGTGACAAAGGATTTGAGAGCTTATTCAGTACATGATGCATGATTTTTTTTTTTTTTGGAAAGACACAAAGAGACTTCAAAACCTTCAAATTCTGGAGGTGTTAAATCAAATCTGAAATATTGTGGGAGGAAGAGAGCGAGAGGAATTGAAAGAGTGGGGGTTGACTCAAGCTGAGCAGCAGGAAAAATAAAAGGAATATTATACCGAAGCCAAAATAGTTCATTATTCAGATTTTCATTTACTATGAGAATCTCCCATATCCGCTGTCTCGCTCAAACGTGCTTTCCACATCTCTGGTTTGAGTTTGTGTTTCCAGCTCTCAGAATAATTCTCTATATTTCGAAGGCTTGAACTTTGGATTTTTCATTCACTTAAGGTATTAAAAGTATGCTTGAAAGACTCTATTGTTTCAATGGGTTGCACTGCATGGTTCAGAATTTACACTACTAATGCCTTATTGTGCAAATAAGTCTGGAGAAAACAGTCAGACTGCTCATGTTTGCGTCCACTAAATCCCATATTGATAGAATACTATCTTTGTGAATATTTATGGTCCCCAGTTTCGAGGTATCCTTGTAATCTTAAAATAATGCCGTCTCAGTAATGCAGGATTTGCAGGATTTAGTTGGTTGTTATATAAATAGCTCGAGTCTATTCATATTTACATTAAATTTTGTTTTGCATCTGGCATGACAATGCAAGTCTTCTTTTTGCATGAAAGTAGCCTAATAGCCAACAGCAGTCTTCTGCTGCTGTTGTCCATCTACAATAGCTTAAAGAAGCCTGGTCATTTTCCTCTGACCTCTGGTATCAATAAGCCATTTTCTCATTTTCAGACCATTCTCTGTGAACCTTAGAGATGGCTGAGTGGGGAAATCCCAGCAGTTTCTAAAACACTCAGACGCTTCTGGCACCAACAACCACGCCACATTTAAAGTCACTTAAGTCTCCTTTCTTCCTCAATCTGATGCGTGGACGTGTGGAATGAATGCAATGTATGAAATAAATGTTTGGTTCTGGTACTGTATATTTTAAATAGTGGCCGTATAGTTTAAATACTGAAAAACAGAATACTTTGTAATTTTACATATTACTGAAGAAAATATTACAAGGTTATTAGCAGAATAGAGTTAAAGCAAAAACTTCCAAAGGAAAAACACTGAATTCTTCTCAGTCTGTCATAATGCAGACAAAAAAGGTAACCTAAAGACTCTATTACAGCACACCTGAACCATTAGACGTCCAGGGGCTGAAAGCTAAATGTTGTCAGGATTAATATGCTGCTACTCTGAGAAAGCAAGGATTTAAAAGGAATAACTGTCCCCACATGATTTACTCTGTGTAGTTCAGGCACATGTTTAAATAAAAGGTTAGTAATTTGCTTGTCATTTAGTGGTTTGGCCCACCAGAGAGTCCAATAAGCAGCTCTACACCATTAGCTTTACAGTAACAAGTAGAAGCTGGTTTTGGAAGTGCACTGTTAATTCTGATGCACGACAACCCAACACATCCAAATATTAATACAGGGTTCATACACCTTTTTCAGGGTGAAATTCAAGTACTTGTTAAGTACTTTCAAGGTCCCTTTTCAAGCTTTTTTCCAGCACCCCCCCCCAAAAGTGCATGTTTAAATTCGCATCACCTCTGTAAGACCATGTGAAAATTAAAACAAATCATCCTAGGTGAACTTGAACACCTTTGATCCCCTTTTGTTAAGACAGAGAAACACACCACACAAAAATACTGCAAAAGGACGGTCGCCTTATATACATAGTGTATAAACTCAAAATGCACATTTCACTTAAAAATTAAGATGTGAACAAATCAACTTGTTAGGGATATTCTTCTCCCGTTGAAAGCCCAAAAAGAAATAATTAAGTCTTCTCATCAGATATTGATGCTTCTTTCCTGTGTGACATAAAATAGGAGACAAATGTTTGTTTGTTTTTTAAGTTAATTCCCAATAAAACTGTTTTATTGCTAACTACATTGCTGTCTGTATTATTGCTGAAGTCCTAAACGTCACGTTCAAAGTGTTTGTGCTAATACCATCATGTACAGTCAGACAGGCATGGAGAACAGCACTGACTGGGAAGCTTTGAACAGATCACATAGTTCAATTCAACATATAAGACTTTAAGAATGCACAAGCATCTACTTAAAATCTATTTAATTTATCATCTGTCATATTATTATGTACAATTCTAATGTATTTTGTTCATCTCACTTAAATAAACAGGCAGCCTTAAAGTACGAAATATTCATATACAAATACACATATAAATGTGTGTACTGTCTCAGTGGCTGATAGTGCCCCACAGGCCTCAGTGTGAGCTTGAAGACATTTACACTCAGCAAAAATATAAACGCAACAATTTTGTTTTTGCTCCCATTCCCCATGGGATGGACGTAGAGACCTAAAATTCATTCCAGATACACAATATAA
>NW_024582433.1:1293753-1330443 GCF_018398535.1 Haplochromis burtoni
TGATATTTAATGGATCGGATTACATTTTTTATTTCTCTCCGATATCCGATCCAGTAATTTAGGTCAGTATCGGACCGATACCGATACGTAATATCGGATCGGTCCATCTCTAGTACAAACCATGACGGGGGTCATGGAGCCAAAAGTCCGGCAGTTTCAGCGCCACAGCGAACGTAGCTGCAACAGGAGGCGGAGGTCCGGCAGCCGCTGATGCATCCACAGCGGAGTCTGCGTTATCTGCGGCTCGTTGCATGCTCAGTCAGGGGTCACCAATGTGGAGGTAAGCATCAACAACACAGAGCTCTCAGTTCTCACTCCTTCTTTATTCGTCTCCAACATCAACTGCGCATATCGCGCCACAAAACACAGGAACACACTTCCTATACACTGGGTGTGAGTGGAGCCCTCTACTGGTCCACCACAATATAACCATTTCAAACTATTTACAGAACAATCAGGTGTTCTGCATCAAAGAAGAAGGCACTTAAATTATTTATGCAACTCCAAAAAATTGTTTGTGTCCACTATAGCACAGATGAGAACAGCACAGGGATAAACCTGCAGGTCTGACAGCAGATGTGTCAGCGCACTCATCCCCGACTGTCCGACGGAGGGGCGGGGTCACACGTTGAAACAGACACGAGGCAGCCCAGACGGCGAAATTTTGCTTTTACATTTTGCGACTCATTTTATTTCTCTATCTGATAAGAAAACTATTCAATCAGATAGTTATGTGTGGTGAATGAAATACAGTTACACTTTCAAGCACTTTTAAGCACCACATCTGAAATTCAAGCACTTTTCAAACCTTGAAAAGACAACATTAAAATTCAAGCATTTTCAAGGTTTCAAGCACCCGTACGAACCCTGTTAATAACAAGAACACCGGATTACAAGCATTACATCTAATTCCTACTAAAAATCCACAACTAATTCCTGACCTCTGAGTCAGGAAAACCCAGGGTTTGTTTGTTTTTTTTAAATCCACAGATTGATACTGTTATGAAATTTAAGAGCTCCACAACCAGAATAAATATAATACACAATCATGTGGGCCATGCAAAATGTGCAGAGCACCACTGAGCTATTTCTCTTTATATATTTATAATCTTTATATTGGAGATAATAAAATTTGTTTGAAACTTCTTCATTCAATCACGTCACCATATTTTGTCTTCTGTGGTGCTGTTGGTTCCTCTTGTTGGGGTACTGAAAGACAGTAAAGAGAAGGGTAGAGATGAAGCATACGGTCTTCATTTGGTGAATCATAAGTGATGAAATGATACGCGCCGATAACTTTTCTGATCATAAATCTATATACTTCAATAGGTTGACTCTTCAATCTTATATCCAAGACAACAGTTAACACAACATTAAATTCACATTTCATACAGTTCTGCACTGTGCTCACCTGGAGGTGGTGACCTGTCTGGGACTTTGCCTGTTTCTAGGAGCAACCAGAGGTCTGAGCATTTCTGCGTTTCCCAGCGAGTCACTGCGTAACTGCCCACTGATGATGCCACTGAGAGCACACAGGGGAGAGACAGTGGTTTCAGTGGCAGCACTGATGTAAGATCTACATTTGAGAGCTAAATACATTTCTTTATGTATTTTTAATAGCACAATCCAAATATTTTACTCCTCACCTATTGAAATGAGCAGGTTCCACTGAAGGGGATAAGGAAGCTTCCTCTGTAGGGCCTTCTGAATAGCAAAAAAACCTGCAACACCTGCACCAACAACACAACTCACTGTCACATCTAAAACCAGGGAGAAACATTTACACTTGTAACTGTGCAGATTTTCTTATTGCTGCTGGTTGGTTTTTTTGTTTTGTTTTTTTCAATTATACTAATTTCTAGGTTAAACCTAAAATGACAGATGACCTGACAGCTGAGTGGGTAGGACACAGACGGGTAAATGCCATCAGCAGTGGGCACTGGATTTGATTCCCAGCTGACTGGACATTCACTGTCATTCCCACACTTTCTTTCACTTTCTTGTCTCTTGTTGGCTCTGAACTGAAAATGCCAAACAGTCAAGCTTTTGTTTGGAGGGTGGTAGGTGTACTAGTTTCCCTTGGACAAAAAAGGCATAAATCCTCTCACTGGACACTTTATTAGTACAAGGCCTTCAAAAATGGCTTATTTCTTTGTCCTATGTCCTTGTGCTTGAAACCAGTTCAAGATGATCTGACCTTTGTGACAGCCATTAGAAGATGGTTACACTGTGGTCACAGAGGAACGGACATGGTCAGTTACTGAAGCAGTGAGTTACTCTAGACTTCCTATCAACTCAAAGCATGCTGGCCATTCTCCTCCAACCTCTGACATCAACAAGGTATTTTCAACCAGAAAAGTGCTGATCACAGGATATTTTGTCTTTTTCACACTATCCTCTATCAACCATAGAGATGGTTATTACAATTTTTTTTACTAGGACAGCAGCTTCACCTTTCTTCCCCACACTGATGCTCAGTTTGAACTCCAGCAGGTCGTCCTGACCATGTCTACATGCCTAAATGCACTGAGTTGCTGCCATGTGATTGGCTGATTAGATATTTGCATTAAGAAACAGTTAAATCAATGTACATTACAAAGTGATCGGTGAGTATATTGTCAGAGCTATGTTTGGGTATCCTTCAGTACATTTCTGTTATCATTTCTTCATTAAATCATTTGCATTATGAACTGCTGGCATAAAAACAAAAACAGTCCAGGATGCTAAAGAGCAACATCAAAAACATAAATAGATATAATAACAACAATAGTTATTTTAACTTTAATAATACAATCATTTTCTCCCTGTGCTGAGATCAGTGTGATCATTGTGGGTGATACCACAAACATTTACAGAATACAGCTCCCTCTTGTGGTATATTCTGTCTGCAAATCCTGACATCTGTATTGTTTGCCTACATTCACTTTGACCTTACTTCAGTGTCTCGATTTTCATTAAAAATCTCAACACAATGCAGAAAAAAAATTATAACAACTGAGGTTCAGAATTACACATAAAAACAGCAGCACTGACTGGGTCAAAGTTAGAGCAACACAGCCAACAAGAATTTGGATGAAAGCATGAAAGCATTAAGAATGTACAAATAGGAGAAAGTCAAAGATTGTAACATGGACTGAAATATTTCTTATTTTAAGTGTGTGACTTTTAATAAATAAATAAATAAATAAATAAAAGTATTACCCAGCACAAAGGTCCCAGACCCCTTCATGAAAGCATGAGACTGACAGGCGGCGTAGCTCTCCAAACCCTGAGAGACAACAAATAAAACCAGCTCTCACCTGTGTTACACATTTCTGTTGTATCTATGGTAAAGGTGTCAATGTGAGCAGCTGCTGGTTTATTCCAAGTGTGCAGAGGGACAGTGTCCTCCAGAGTGCACAGGTAATAAAAACGCATAAAAACAAACACAAAACCCACCGGATGTTTGGCCACCAACGCGTCGTCCACTTTGGTGAGCCCCAGATTAACCATGTTGAAGCTGGAGGTAACTTTTTATATATATAAGAAATAACCACTTTAACTCATCCCCTAACTTCTTAGTCCACAGCTCGCTGTAGATGTACTATTATGAAAGTTCCGTGTTTGAGAACAACAAACACCGAAGAAGGAAAAATAGAGCAGTCTGTCCAAAACTGTGGCGACATCTAATGGAGGGAGAGTGGTACTGCACCCTTGCTAACTCAAGGTAGCATTTTAGAGGTTGCTTGCAAGAAAGAAAAACACAAGAAAATACATACATGAATGAAATATATACTAACTCACTAACGCAAATATCTAATCAGCCAACCACATGGTGGGCATTGTCAGGAAAGGTAGTTTAACAGATTGTGGTGTGGTTGTTGGTGCCAGACTGGCTGGTCTCAGGATTTCATAAACTGTTCATCTACTGGGTTTGTCCCACACAGCCATCTCTGGGGAAAGAGGAAATATGTATTGGTTCTGTGTGAGAAAATGCCTGGCTGAGGAAAAACAGCCACTCTTTGAGCTGCTGATAAGAAGGCAATGGTAACTTAAATAACCACTTGTTAAAACCAACGTATGCAGAAGAACATCTCTGAATACATAACATACCGAACCTAGAAGCAGACTGCCACTCCTGTCAACTAAGAACAGGAAACTGAGGCTACAAATCATGCAAGCTCCCAGAAGATTAAAACATTAAAAAAAAATCCTTGCCTGGTGTTGTGAAGTTCAACAGTAAGAAAAAATATATATATAATATGAGAGACAACAAACACTCATTCTGAAAGGAGTACTTATATATTAGAGAGGGTTCATTTAAGATTTTCCCCCAGACTGAAGAAATTTAAGTGCTGTACTTACACATGATGGGGAGATTTATGTTCTGCAGTGGTAAAGGTCCACAATTTAGAGCAACAGACAATACCAGCATTAAGTCGTGCAGTAGACAAGGAACACACACACACAAAGCAAAAAATGTATTCTTATGGAAATACACTTTCCTCATTTCCATAAGAATAATTTCCTCATTTCCTCTCTGTTGTGCGCATGTGCAGAACTTGACCTCTGGGTGTTTCGGATGTTATCTCGACGTTTAAAAAAGATGGTTTAGCCAGTGCTACCCAAACTTCTTTGCCTAGCAGACACATAACAAAGGGCACCTAAACCACCACATGTGGGACGCTTTCAGCACAAATGCAGACTTGAACTATCAAACTTTTCATTCAGGATTGTATTTATCTCCTTTGTTGGGTACCACTGGGCTTCACTGTTGAACTACTTCACCAAAATGGTCTCTAATCTATACTCAGAAATAAAAATTCTTCTTATTAGCACTACAAAAATGTCAGATAGATCAAATCTCAATAATCTGCAAGTGCCCAGACTCTCTGCTGATGTCTGTGACCGGTCTGTTGAACTCTGACACCACAGTGGCCTTAAAGATTTAAAGACCTGAGAGCAGTTTCTGTCCTAGAAGAGAAAGAACAGGCAGATGGAAAGAATCCAACTGCTGAGACCCAAGAAACAACACCAAGGGTAGAGTTACAGGGAGGCCACAGCAGAGCATCCGAACATCTGTTGCTTGTTACAGAGGAGAGAAAACAAAGGGCAAAGGACTGCTGGAGATACATGAAGCATAGACTGTAAGAAAGCATTAGCTCTCAAGGTGGTGACTGTGATGACGCATATAATGTTTCATTTATTATTCATCATACTTTCACAATAAGAGCATAAATATTGAGATTAAAAGTGAGCTAATAGGCTTAATAGGTTCAGTCAGTGCCAAAGCAACGTGATGGAAGACAGCAGCTCCATTAAAGAGCGACTTCCCCATTAATCTTCTCAGCTTCTCTATTTTCATTCATATAACTAATAAAGAAAATTTTCACAATAAAATGTCAAATGTAACTGAAAATAAATACTGATCTGATTACTTATTTTCTTCCTTTCCCTTTGATTTATCCAGTGGCTCTATAAGACCCAGGTCTGTTGCCTTGAAACAGAGTGATAAAATAGTAATAGCTCTGCCTCAGACAGTTGGGGTAAAATAATACAGCTGGTATGTTTTTGGTCAAATTTTGGGTTTGATACTCTTAAGTGTATTTATTTTTACTTAAAGTGGACTAGCTTTGCTGATTCACAGTTCAAAATAATCTCTTTCCTTCCATTTAAAGCAACTTGCTCCTGATTGGCTGCCCCTCTCAGGCAGCACTAATGACGTCAGTCATTATTGCAAACTAGCTACATTTTATATGCATCTTTTAAGACATCATATGCATGACAGAACATAAGCAATTGTATAACAGGGCTAAACTTTAAACTGGTTTTTGTATTTTTAGTATTAATTTTAGTGGGTTATTTACGGGACATGCATATTTGTGAAGAGTTTGGTCTAAATTAAAACAATAATAATAATATTAATAATAATGAAAAGAATATTTTACCCCAGGAGGTCTTTTGGACTGAATGAAAACATAAACAGCGGACATGAAAAAAATAGCTAAATACACTACATCCTGGTAAAATCTACATTTTAGCTAAACACACGTCAGAGCCCGGATAGCTCAGTCGGTAGAGCATCAGACTTTTAATCTGAGGGTCCAGGGTTCAAGTCCCTGTTCGGGCGAGAACTTTTGACGCGGAAGAGAATGGAGCTGAGAAAACAAGTGCTGAAAGTTGAGGTAAAGATAGAGAAAGAAGTAGTAGCGAGCGGACTCTCCCGTACCTGATTTTGGTTTGTCCAAGTAACTGCAGGTTAGCCCTGACTCTTCTGTACTACTTCTGTACTTTTTATTTTATTTTATTTTATAAATGTCGTGTAATGTTTCTTTGTCGCGGGAATGTTCGTAATGACATAAAAATATTATAAATGTTGTTCTGCTTCATTCTAACCAGCTGATTAGTTTGTTTTACACTCCTGGAAACACACAAAGGAAACCCGTTCAACCAATCACATTCATCGCACTTTGATCTGCGACAAACTGCAGCGATGTCCACGTCTTCTCTATAGAGCTGTGGGACAGCACGCTTTAATGTTTAAGTGGATCCAGTTTAAAGTATCAGAGATCTAATGTGCTGCTGTCACCTTAGAAATAATCAACAGCACTGGGAGCTCACTCAGTGACAAAATCATTAACTGTATTTAAGCTGATGAATTTGCATTTACAGCAGTGTTGGATTTTGCTGGTATATTTTTATGCTCTTTAGAGATTTTTTTATTACCCTTTGATGTCATGTCTGGAGTAGGTGGCACTCACAGTGATGGTTTTCTGTGGAAGAAAAGTCATATGATCCGTGGACCTCCCTCCTCCCTTTCTGATTTGTCAAATGCTGCCAATGCCACCCTATTTGTGTGACTATTCATCTCAATCTTAAGTGAATTCAGAAAAGGGAAAGATGTCCCGGGTATGCTGAGTGAGGAAAGTTAGAGAATCGTAAAGTGCAGAGGAAGTGAGGGCAGCTATGAAGAGTGGAGAGAGAGCAGTTGCCTTTAAGACCAGATTGTTTAACACCATGCCTGAAGAAATGAAGAGTTGATGGTCAAGAAGCAGGCTGATGTGCAGCGCTGTAATATCTAAAAGAGTTGTGAAAGAGTTGTTATGCTCAGTTATGAAGAGAAGTGATGAGCAGCAGTATGGCTGGTGCCAAGAGAAGAACTGTGGTACTGTATGAGGAAGTCTGGAGTGAGGGTGGTGAGACTGCGGTGAGGAGTGCAGTAGGATTGACACAGGTTTAAGATGGGGAGGTGGATTACATCACGTATTGACTTTGAGTTCATTTTCGTTTGCGATGGTGATGGACAGGTTGACAGATGAGGTCAGGCAGGAGTCTCTGTGGACTATGATGCTCACACCTGCAATGATGTATGGTTTTGAGGCAGCAGAAAGACAGCACATTTGTAAGTATAACTCGGGTGCGAACTGGTGATTGTAGATATTTTTGATCGGAGCATGACAAAGTTACACAGATGAATCCCCTCCACTCAATTAATGAATTATTCTAGTACTTGGAGGCATTTCTTTGTGATACCAAGAGTTCAGATAATCAAGACACTTTAGGAATCAGCAGACTTCTTTTTTCAACTGCTCCGTTCAGGAGTCACCACAGCGGATCATCTGCCTCCATCACCACTGTGATCTTTTCCTCCCGCCTTAAAACACTATCCCTCCTCTGCACCAAAACCATGTCCAAACCCACTCGAGCTGAGCTGTCTATCTAATGTACTCATTTGTAATCCTGCTAATTCCCAGAGAAAGACTGAGCATCTGCACCGCAGCCTCCTGTTTGTTATCACAGCAGGTGTCATTATGGTCCTCTAAACCTCTTTCACAAATAACCCTCTGACACTCATCTCCAACCACTCCACCCTGCCTGCACTCCCTTCTTGCCCTGTCCATTGCGTTGGATGTCAACCCCAGGTATTTAAACCTGTCCACCTTCCCTCTCATTCACCTTGTCTCGCTTTTATCATCGATCTCTGCAGTGCATACCTCTACCTGCTCCCTGCTCTCACTGTATGTGGCCCCTGTATGCACATCAAACCAAACTCCACCAAATGAGGTTCATTTTTATTTATTATCATTTAACATTGGAAAAGCAACTGTCGGTTATCCCAGTTGTACTTCCATTCACATATTGTAGCTCTTTATTTCTAGGTGATTAATGCGTATATTTTTACCCAAAAAAAAAAATAAAAAATAAAAATTTATTTTAGACACAATCTGTACACTCTGTCCAAATCCACACCACACCCCTCACCTCATCTACGACAGGTATGCCAACACGAGAGCCAAATTTTAGTGCAGTGTTCAAAAACTTTCACATTCACACACGCGCGCACACAAGGAAAGCAAATAAATCACATATACACATGCTTATTAAGTGTTGGGAATTCTCACCTAAGAAACAAGAGGACACATTAAGCAGGTGTGCATTGTAGGTAACACAAGGAAGGCAGGTGATTTGTGGATAAAGTCGACAAAAAAAAAAGCTCCAGAGCAGGAAATGGTTCAGTTCATCAAACCACTTTCCAAAATAAAAGTCACAAAAAGACGGCCGTGGGAGGGATTCAAGTTTTACACTCCAAGACACCTCTCACGTGGAAGATTGTTTTGTCACATGACTGTGTGCAGTGTTCTCATGGGATTTACAAAAAAGAAAAAAAAAACACTGGGAAGGCAACAGCCAGAACTCAATCATCCATCTAGAATCAGGAAAGTAAAATAAATCAAGTAACAGCGATGAAATGTTTCAGCCCATCTAACCTCATCACCTCACAGATATACAAAAAAAAAAAAAAAAGGTCCCACAATGAGCACTTTTTATGCCTTCAAATATCACCAGGACAAAAGAAAGGTTCACAATCAATTTTTTAAAATAAATATAGCTCCATAGATAAGATTTTCTTCAAAAAAAATAACCCTTACAAACACACATGCGAGAAACTGAGCACTAGCTCCTCCTCGCCAATCAATGCACACATACAGCGTAACCCTGGAGATGTAAAAATACAGTTTGAAAAGGCAGGTGTCTGTTCGGAAGAAACAACCCCCTCCCCCCCGAAAAACCCAGCAAACTGAGCCCAAGAGGGATTTATACCAGCTGACAGGAGTGGTAAGCTACGGAAGGTCAGAGAAGACTTTGGTAAAGATCATTCTTACAGGTTAAGCTATTGAACATCAAATAATAAATTGCTTTTATATTACGCCATCAGTGCTCACTTTTACTGGGACAAATTGTGTGTAAGAGCATCAACAACACTGGTCGTACTGAAGCTGGTTTCTGCCAAAGTAGAAAAACAAACAAAAACGCCAGTTACTTTCTCAGAAGACTGAGTTCATAAGTCAAAATTTCAACATAAATGCAATAAATTTAAAAATGTTTTAGTTTTGTTTGTTTCCACCCCAAATGTATTTATTTAATTATTTTTTTTTACAGTTGCAGAAACAAGTTTCCATAGAAACCACTTTTCTTTTTTTAAATGTTAACTGGAAATTCCTTAAAAAAAAAAAAAAAAAAAAAAACCACACACACACCACCTACTTCCAGCACAAACTGAAGTCTTTAACCATTAAAATTATATATATAAAAAATAAAAAAGTGACGCCTTTATTTGGCAGCTACTTTATTACAGAACAATGATCTTACTGTCAGACCACCAATTTATAATTAAATAGGACATTTTTAAATTAAGTAATATGGCCCCCTTTAAGTAGAGCAAAGATGTCCGTTAACCTCGACTCATTAGCAATGTTGACCACCTCAAAGTCCTTTTTTGTACATGTTGGCAGCACAGGCGCTCACACACACACACACACACACACACACACACAATACTGGTAGTGGGACTCTGTGAAATCTCTGATAATCTGTGTCGTGGTTTGCTGTGTGGGGAATACAGACAGGGAGGCCGCGGCGATGGCAGCTAAAGTGTCGATGACTGTGAGCGCAGCAGCCGTGTGCACGAGAGAGGTCAGAAAAGGGAGCGATACAGTGAAAAGGTCCATGTCCCATTGTACCAGCTGAATGACAGATGCTGCAGCCCCCAAGTCCCCTGTTTGGACAGACGAAGTGACACCCAATGGGATGACGGCGGTCTGTATTCCGACTGTGGTCCGGAGAAGCTTGTTCAGTTCATCAACAAGATGACTTTCTCCTCCTTACATACAAAACCGTAGCAGCAGGTAGTGCCCGAGGTTCTCCCTCGAGAGAAAACAAAGACCCCCCCCCCCCAAAAAAACCAACAAAAACCAACAAACCGAAAAAAAAAAAAAAAAAACAAAAAAAAAAATCCCATCCCCGTCATCCACATGAAAAGCAAGCTATGGAGAATCACCAGTCCTGGGAAGTGGCAGATGTCTTTTTGCGTTACTCTCCGTGCCCTCGTCTTCTCAGTCCTGAACTCCTTCAATCACTCAACCAATCAACATTGTCTCTTCTCAGGAAGCCCCCCCCACCCCGCATCGCACTTAATCCCCGCTCCCCCTCCCAAGTGTAACCCCATTCCCTCCCCGATGATCATCCTCCTCCTCCCCTTCCAAGCAAGGATGAAGACGGATCACCGCTCGGGCTCAGACTCCAGGGCCAGCGCCCGCTTACGCTCGCGACACTGTTTCTTGTGGGCCGGCCAGTCCCTCTGCTGGCACTGGGACCCGCAGTAGCGCGCCACCTGGCAGCGGCCGCATATGTTGAACTCCCGCAGCTGTGGAAAGACAAGGAAGAAGATCATCTTTGGCTCTGAGAGCACGGAGCTTTCGAATGGGAATGCTTTGCTACACGAGTTGGAATACATACCCTCCTCTCAATGAGCGAACAAGGAGGGTAGTGACACTCGTAGTAGGTGCAAGAACACTCCTCTTCCTCCACCAGCTCCCCATTTGCATTGTAGTAACGTGTGCGACTCAGCTCCAGATATTGCTCTTCCACAGGGTCGGCTGGTACCTGCTGGATAGCCAGCCAGTAGAGGGACTGCTCTCTGTACAGATAACATGAGAAATGTTCGGCATGCATTACTTGTTTGGATAACCCTGGAATAAATCACAAAAGGATTTAAGACTCATTTCCCCTCAACAGCTGCCCGGTGTGTCCTTTCTAGCATTTTCACATGTACCTATAAGCAATGTTTTACCTCTGCTTGCTGGAAATCTCCTCTGGTTTAGGGCTCCAGCCTACTGGAACCAGTCGAAGGTTGTCTAGTCGGTTGTCCACCGTCACAGAGTTGATGTGGATAACTTGAAAACTAGGGGCGATGCCTCCTCTGTGCTTCTCCCTGGGTAAAGACATTAAAAGTTAGCCAGTCTGCAACCAGCAGGACAAAAATCTGACCTTGGATAAGAAGAGTGTTTATTCCAAGGACTCCTCAGTAAGGAGCTGATGCTAGCTCAGAACACTTTTTATCCAATATGAAGCGTCATTGAAAGCCAAGTCCACTACAGAGCTTGAGCATGCACTAGTTTACTATACAACCTCTATTTCTCACGACTAGTGATAAAACTGAAAAGCTAGCTCGCTAAACAGTTGATGGTTTAAGTGACACCTGTGTCACTGCGCAGAGAGAATTCTTTTTGCCATTTTAGCCCCTTCCCCTACTTCTGTTAAGCTGAAGCAATTCTCATGAGCACCCACTTATCTTATCTGACAACTTTAACACTGATTAAACTAAGATGAGCCTTACAATGGAGGGCGCTTTCACAAGAAGCATGCTCATAGATTTTCCAGCAGAGGATAAACCACAGAAGAAGCCATTTCCAGCAGGCAGTTCCACATATTTGGCAGGTTGTCTATTTTTAAATCCCAGATGCAAGTCCACAAGCTTGCAAACCTGAGACCTGTCGCTTGTTAAAGCAGTGTGCAAACGACTAAGGTATGCAGTCACAGAAGAAAAACAAAACAAAACACAACACCTTGACACAGTTTAAACAGACTTACCAGAGCAGCTCGTGCAGCGGCCTTCCTGCCCAGCGTCCTTTGCCGACGTCAAAAGCATAAGCAAAGATCTTAGCTCCATTGCCATCTGCATCTACTTCCATGCGTGCCTGGAAACAGAAAAACACTGCTCTATATTTTTTCTCAACTGTATCCGGATATCAGAGCAGTAGTGAAAAATCAAACACGCTTACCTCAAAGGCATAGTTCTCCACCAGTGGTATGTCCTGCTCATCGATCAGCGTGTACTTTGTCTGAAATAAGAAAATTCAGGTTCATTTTCATGTTTAAACCTACAACTGCAACAACAGCATCCCCACTCTCAGGGGAGCTTTATTGTTTGTGAATTAGCACTAGCAGAGTCATAAACAGGGGCACTACTTCTAGGACAAGTTTCAACCTTCCAAACTTTTTACACTGACCACAGCAGCAACACGTTTCTGAAGCAGTCCCAGCTGTCTCACAGACACCTGAGCTCTTCTCCAGCAACACAACATGAAGCAGATGAAACCTGTGTGACACTTTCTTCCTTCTATGATTGCATGTGTGTGGCGTTTCCACGAGTGACATCATGTTTACAGCTGAGTGACCGGAGCCCTGCCACTCAGCAGGTGGGCAACCGGCTGCTCACGGTTCAAATACGGTTTATTCCCAGTGTGTCCCGTGACTTCAGCGTTAGCAGCTGGGAGCGCTTTCTGACCCACCGCTCGCCACAGTTTCTGCTTCAAGCGTTAATTAGTACGATTAAAGCCAAAGCCGACACAGGCACAGATGTTGGGCAGTGTCGTCCTACCGGTGCTTTGTCACACTGCACAAAAGAATCAGTTGATGGCAATGGCTTCCTCATTAGCCGACACTTGAGGGTAATCCTAGTAACATGGCTAGCGTGGCTCTGCTAACTGCACCGCCGAGTGTTTGGGTATGACACGACCGCCGAGGGGTTTCCAGTCCACCGACAGCGGCTGTGACAAAAACTGAGCACGTGTTTACGTTTCTGGCGCTGTTTGGTCGTTAAATGTTAGCCAGCGGCTAGCGTAACGCGCTACATGCTAATTAGCGTTAGCGGCGGAGTTTGAGAAACCAGTCTGGCTCGGCACGGCCGGCTTTTCTAATCCGCTCAAACGCCTTTAAATCGGTAAAGCCGAACTACTCCCGCATTTGCGACTGCTTCATAATAATCAACTCTGTTGGCTAGAGCTGATTGAGCATCGCTAACTATATCTTTTCTGGTGACTTTTCTCTTCCCCGCGGGCCCTCCCCCGGCCGCACATGGCAGTCCTGGGATCCAGCTCACCTTCCCGGCCACACGGCCGAGCCGTACGATCCCGAGCTTGAAATCCGACATCAGGAGGACGGGCGGAGGCGACAAGAAAAAGCGTAGGGTCCAGCCTAAACTGTATTCAGGTTCAAAACCCGCCTCTCAGCCCCGTTTGCCAGGTTGCGTTAAATGGTTGGGTATATTCTGAGTCCGGATCTCTCCGGCAGCAGCCCAGCCTCGGTGACACACCGCCGCTGGCGCAGGAAAGCCGAACGAGCTGCCGCTGCTGGGAGGGGCGGGAGGAACCTCTAACCGCAGCGTCCAATCAAGCGTGGCGTTAAGGCTTTTTAATACAATACGTCACCTCACGCTGCCAAATAGGAAGCGGCAGTTTCAAAAGACCGCCTATTTTCAGTTATAACGTCATCACACTCTCGTGACCACTTCCAGCCATTTTCGCGCGAAATGTTTGATGGCTGGGTGGGATTATTGCAGAGGGCTTTGACGTCATGATGCGCCGTTTGCTGCTAAATTTGGCGACAGGCATTGAATGTGCATTGCGTAAGCCTATAGAGGAGGCTAACAATGATTCATAAGGTAAACACTGAGCCCAGTGGAATAAGAGAAACTGGTACACATGGATAAAAGAACATCATAAGACTGGAAAAATAGAGATAAATATAATAAAGAGAAAAGGACAAAAAAAAAGAGTCAGTAGAAAACTGGGCCACTTACTGTTCAGGATCAAGGATAAAGTACACAGTGTATTCAGTTTATAGCTCAATGCAAGAACAAAAATATAATAAAATGAGAAAATTGGCCAGTGTTCAGATGATAGTTTACTATTACTTTAGCATCTAAGGAGCAAAAAACAAATTGAAAAACCTGATATGGAGAGCTTAAAAAGGTAATTGCAGTTCTTTAGGTTTGTGAAGACGTTTCATCTTTCATTGATTAATTTGTTTTACTAACAAAAGGTGGAGAGTCCCGGTTATTTAAACCTTAGTGAGTGTTGTGTCCCATGGATGTGGTCATTAACCAGTTATTGATCATGTGAGTAATCACATCATCAAGGTGTGAAAAAAGGGTGAAATCTTCACTGTCACCCGGGGTTATGGGTGAAATCACTGTGTGATCTTGGCTCAACCCATGTGAGCTACTGAAGTCACCTGAGTCAAGGCTGAGTGTGGAAGGGGGTTTAAGAGCCTGGGAAGGGATCTCAAGACTATGTTCTGGTAATGGGGTCAACGATGGTCGTTTACAGGGGATGTAGATGGGTGTCTTCACTCTTCTCTCGAACAATCTGTCATCTCGGTCCAAAATGTCAACATTTGCGTCCTCAAAAGACTGCCCATTGTCCTTTAAGTGCAGGCTTAGAGAAGAGTCTTGGGCCCATGTGTTTGTTTTTTTTTTTTTTTTTTGCAGTTTGGTTTCTCTAATACTGAGGTATGAACACGCCTCACTGCACTGCCCAGCATACACTATGTTGTCAACCTTGTGTTTGGGAGTTTGGAGAAAATTCTTCCAAGTTTCTCTGACAAACCTGCTACACAAGGGTAAACAATATTGCTGTCCAGCTGTCTTTCTGTTTGTCCCTAGTTGGCGTCTGCCCTTCTCTTCTGTGCATTTTTGATGATTTAATGAAGGCCCAGTTGAGATAACCACATGTTTCAAGAGCTTTCTTTACATGTGTGGAATATAGCTGACCTAGCCAGACCTACCATGACCTGGACGACTGAGAACCTACACAGACGCACTGAATCTGATATAGTTCTTTGTGTATTTTGAAAGATCGGTTTCTTTTTACAATCACTTAATTCACTGACTGCATAACATTTGCTCATAGTTAATAGAAGGCATTTCTTCCTACATTGTGTAGCATTTCTTGCTACACAACCCCATTACATTTTGGCTTTTCAGCACCTTATACTGGATTCTGTGTTTGTCAGCAGTTGTGATATGGTGTAAAATAAATGCACTGGAATTTTACCCCACTCTTCTTTATGACGGACTATTCATTTACACATAGCTCTCTTAAGGTCACACCACAGCATTTCTGTCTGGACTTTGACTGAGCCACCTGACAGGTCTCGTCCATGCCGCCAGCCGTCTGCCAAGTCATCCAAGTGTGGTCAGCCATGCCCGCTTCACCACCGCCACTTTCCACGTGGCTGGCCCCCTGATCTGCTCCGTCGCCATCGCTGGACCTGTGGCTGGCCGCCTGAACTCTTCGGTCATGAACTCCTGTGCTGTCAGCCTCCAGGTCGGCCCCCTGAACTTTTCAACTACGGACTGTTGTGCCCTCGACCCCCTGGTCAGCCACCTGAACAGCTTCGCCATGAACTCCTGTTCTACCGAGATCTGGGTCGCCCTCCTGAATTATGTTCTTGAACTCCTATGCACTTGTGTTTGGACTGAGTGTTCCAGATTGTTTATTTGGTTGTTTAGTTTCTTTTAGTCTCCTTTTGCCCTTTATGTGTTTCATGCTCCGTGTCTTATGTTGTCAAGGTTATATTGTCTCATGTTTTCTGTTTTATTTTGAAAGTCTGTGTCCTATGTCAGTATAGTCAGCTTTGCTTCCTTTGTTTTGTTATGTCAGACTAGTGTCAGCTGTTTCCCCATGTGTTTCCACTTCCCCTAATCACCCTTGTGTGTATTTAGTCTGTGTGTTTCTGTTCATTCCTGGTCAGGTCGTCTGTTGTCCACGCCATGTTTCATGTCTAGGTTTTTCTTGTTGTTTGTTTAGTTCTCCCAGTTTAGGTTAATGTTAGTTTTACTTCAGTATGCCTTGCCCTTTGTTTGTACCTTTTTTACCAGCCATATTAAACGGCTTGGTTTTTGTTAATACTCAAGCTTTGGTCCAAGTTCCTTAGCGTCTGCATTTTGGGTCCACTCTTCACAATACATACAGTCTGCCTCTGCCAGACACAAAGAACCATAAGTAAGCCTGTAGTCTGTACTCTGTTTGGATAATATGGCGTTATGAGGTCTTTAACATATGGTGGGGCCTGATTATTCAATACTTTGTATCCTGGAGGTCATTAACCTAAGTCATTTTAAGTCATTACTATTAAAGTAATACTTGGTTCAAGAGAGCTCTGACTCTTAGCAGCCTGGCTACATTGCTGAAAAGAAATCGTTGGTTGATATTTGATATATATTAGAGAAGGAAGTAGATATAGTGCAATTAGATTTATTAAGAGATGATCAAACAAAAGGGGGTTTTCAGGAACTACTAACCAAATTCCAAAAAAGTTGGGAGGCTGTGCAAATTGTAAATAAAAGCATTCTGCAATGATTTGCTAATCTCTCACAACCCTTTTTAAATTGACAACAGATCATAAAAAAATATATCAAATATTTAATTATTTCATGAAAAATATGGGCTTATTTTGAATTTAATGTATGTAAAACATCCCAAAAATGTGTTATGTGGTAACAAAAGACTGCAAAAGTAGGTGGTAATAAAAAGAAACACCTGCGGGAATATTTTGGTTCTGGTTATAAAAAGGGCATCTTAGAGAGGCAGAGATTCACCAGTCCACAAAAGACTGCATCCACAGGTAGTGGAACAATTACAGAATAATGATCCACAGTGTAAAAATGTGACGGCTTTGAGTATTTTGTCATGAATAGTATGTAATATATTAAAAGGTTTAGAGAACCTGGAGAAATCTCTGCGCGCAAGGATAAAGGCCAAAAATCAATCTTGGAAGCCTGAAAGCTTCAAGTCTTCGGGTGGAAATGCACTAACACAAGTATGATTCTGTCATGGAAATTACCGCACTGGCTTAGGAACGCTTCCAAAAACCATTGCCTATCAACACCATGCATCCAAAAATGGTGTTGACCCAGGGTGAGATCTAAAACCTGCAGGGTGTCCGGGGCTGGGCGCTCAGGTATGTACCAGCTCACTCCCAGTGGCTACTTGGCGGGGCCTGGCTCCTGTTGCTCGGTTAGGCCTCTTCCGGGGTGCGGGGGGCCCTTGGGCCTCCGGCCTCTGGGCCTGCGGCTTGGTTCACTCTGGCACAGCTGGCTGCTGGTAGAGCCGGCGGGCACGCCGGTGCAGCCCCCTGCTCGGTGGCTACTGGGTTACGCCTCGTCTGGGGATCCCCAGCCCTTCCCATGAGGGTGGCACGGATGCCCCTCCGGTGGTCCTCCTTGGGCTCTCGCACTCTGGGGCCTCTGGATGTCTGGGGCCTGGATCTCCTCCATGCCTGCTTCATGCCCTGGGGGACCGGGCTATGGCTCTCTACATCCTCTTGCAGACCATTACATGTGGAAACCATTTGAATACAAGCGCGCTGATCCACACAGGTGTGCACACGGGTGTTCACTGTTCATAGACATAAACTACACCTTTCTTGTCTGCTACTTGAAAGCACATTGTGTGCTGTCTGTCCTGCGTGCTGCACAACAACATTCAATATTTAGTATTAGTAGTACTGCTGTTTACACTTAGCTAGATTAATGCGATGGTGTTGTGCTTAGTATGTTGCTTTGGGTTTTTTTTTTTCCTTGTTTTATATTCTTTTTCTCTCAACAGGTGATCCAGGAGATTTTTTTCCCCTTTCTCACTGTCCCTCTCCCCTTCTGTTTTTCTTTTCCTTCCTCTTTCTTTCTCCCTTTCCTATCCCTCACTCATGTCTGTCCCGTCTGTAACAACTGAAAATAAAATAAAATAAATAATAAAAACAAAGGTCAATCAAGTGGACCAATACGGCAATGCCATGATGATCCATTTGGCAAAGTAAATCCATTGGGTATCCTTGTTGGTCTTCAGACAACAATTGTGATGGCTAAAGAACCAAATGGGACAGGCAAAAAAAAAAAAAAAACCTGCAGGGACACCGGCCCTCGTGGACTGGGATTGGGGACCCCTGCTCTAGACTAAAAAGGATTGGGACCATTTGGCATGTTATCAGCACTCAATTCAAAAGCCTGCACTTCTATAGTGTGAGGTGCAACATTTCTCTACCAAAAGCCCATCAGCTAGCCTTCATAGTTTCTAGACCTTATGACCTGTTGTTAAAAGAAACACAACCCTGTCCCAAACATTTTTGAGATCTGTTGCTGTCATCAAATTCAAAATTACTTTTCCAAGTTCAAACATTTTGTTACTTTGTAGGACTCAGAAGCAGCACTGATCTCATAATACAGCTTTATTTATGGACTTCCCTACATAAAAATGTAAAAGAACTTAAACTGGGGAGATACTAGAAAATTGCTAACTAGGAAGTTACAAAGGTGAGACAAGGGACAACAAAACAAAGGAAGACTAAGACAATATATACACACAGATAACGAGGGAGGAGGAAACGGGCGGAAAACACAGCGGGAGCAAACCAGGAATAACATGACAAGGGAAGTTAAAGTCAACACAATGCACATGAGACAAGAGGTTATCACAATAAAACAGAAAGCATAACTACTTTTGAGACTGAGCCTAAAACATGCAAACTTTACAGGAACAGAAGACAAACATGGTGACAGAACACAGAGAGACGCAGGGATGTGATCCTTAAAGATAAAATGGAAACAAAACACACAGACAAACAACACCTTGGGTCAAGACCCAGGGATCATGACAATTTACAGCACATGTGTCGAACTCCAGGCCTGGAGGACCGGTGTCCTGCAGGTTTTAGATGTGTCCTTGATCCAACACAGCTGGTTCAAATTGCTAAATTACCTCCTCAACTCTTGTAGTTCTCCAGAAACCTGCTAATAAACTAATCGTGTGATTTGGGTGTGTTGACCCAGGGTGAGATCTAAAACCTGCAGGACACTGGTTACGTCACCGCCACGCGACGACGGCTGTCCCAATTCGAAGTGTACTTCAAATGCACACTCCAAATGCGCCGTCGATTTCCCCAAATATCAAGCGTGGTCCGTCGTGACAGTGACAGTCCGGTGCACGCTTCGTGGTCCCATATATCCCACAATTCATAGTGCGGCGGTGGGTGTGGATAATTTTACCGCAAAATACGGCAGACGGGAGCGGCTGAAGAGGTTGTTTTTTCTCTCTCCAAACTTTATTGAAACCATAAAGCGAACAGTCAGTCATTCCAGTTCAGTTTGTACAGTAGACACATACAAGGCAAATAAGAGTAACAATATACAGTACAATGAAATAAGAAGGATAAATAAATAAAGGAAAAAAAGAAAAAAGGGGGGAATGTGACAGACTTCATAACAACTTTGTACTTGAAAGTTGTGACAGCTCATTCGTTAAACATTTCTGAATGAATTTCAATCAATGATAAACCTTTTTTATTGGAAGTTAATTTAAGAGAGTTTAAGTAATATTCAATTTCAATCAAAAACAAATTAAATGATGGGGTTGAGTTTTGAAATTTACATTTATGTATGTGGAATTTCCCTAATAAGATGGAGCGGCCGAAGAGTGAACTGTCAAAAGTACTGAATATGACGTCACTTATTTATGTGCGAATGTTTAATAATTAAAGTCAGTCATATATCCACAAACACAACAAGCTGAAAGTCAGTGATATATATTGTATATATATATATATAATATATATATATATATATATATGTATATATTATATATATGTATATATAATTATATATATATATATATATATATATATATATATATATAATCATAATAATCTGACAATACTATAATATTGGCCATATTATATTTACATTGCCACAGTGAGTTGACCACAGTGAGTTGACTTTAGTCTCATGAACAACATTAACTAATTGTTATTTACTAACTGATCTTAAATGACTGTTCAGCACAGAAATGAAGCCCAACAATCATGTTTTACAGTCCCGTGGTCTCAGCCTCAGATACTCAACTAATCAAAGTGATGTCATGACAAAAATGAATGACCAACAAAACATTTTTCTCCTTCATTTCTGTCAAACAAAGCTGTATGTAACGTGTCCCGCGGTTAGTATCATGGTTGCTAGGCAACCTGAACAGCGCGACGAAGTCCCATTTCACAAGCTTCTCACTTCCGCACTTCTCGTACTTATAGTACGCACCGTACGTAGTACGCGTAGTGCGCGTACTTAAAGCGCGCAGTCTCTTAATTGGGACACAGCCACAGTCTGGAACCTCACAAAAAAAAAAAAAAAAAAAAAAGTCTGGAACCTCACACCAACACACGTTATGTTTAGTTAAGGGGAGCCAGCGCCCTCTGGAGATCAGGAGCAGTATTACAGAAACCTCAAACCAAGCAGCTTGAGTTAGACTGAAAATGTAGAAGAAATGCTTAATAAAAGAGCAAATATGTAAGAATTTCTTTATGCCTTTTCTTTTTAAGTTATTCTGTTGAAATTTGCTGCTGTTGTTAGGATCCCTCTTGCACAGATGGCCTCACATTTGACATATACTTTGGTATACAGAGTTGCTCAGGTGCTGTTACTGCAAAACAAGCCCAAATGATCTCCCCTCCCCCACCACACTGACAGTTCATATGAGGCATTTGTGCTGATATGCTTTGTTTGATTTTTGTTAAATTTAGATTTTTGTATTGATGTTCTTTATGGCCAAAAATGGTCTCTTTGGTCTCATCTTGCAAAGGACATTGTACCAGAAGTCTTATAGTTTGTTCAGGTGCACTTTTGCAAAGTTAAGCCGCACTGCCACGTTCTTTTGAGAAAGAAGTGGCTTTAACCCGGCAACCTTTCCAAACACGCCAAACTTGTTCAGTGTTTTTCTAATTGTGCTATCATGAACTTGAACATTTGCTGAACATTTTTCAGGCATGTAGAGTCTGAAATGTAGCTCTCAGCTTTTTGTAGCTTCTCTGAGCACGGCACACTCTGACCTTGGAGTGAATTTGCTGGGACGTCGACTCCTGGGAAAACTGGCAACTGTCTTGAATGTTTTCCACTTGTGAATAATCTTTCATACTCTATAATGGCATAACGGTATAATGTATGACTTTAAATCATTTGGTAATGGTCTTATAACCCTTTCCAGATTGATGGGAAGCTGCAGTTACTTCTTTAAGATCACTGATCACGAAGATCATATCAGATGTAACTTTATCTTCTAATGGAACTCATCAGGATGCATCAAGAGACAGAAAAGCATGAGCTTCATTTGTTTTTTGTCTGGATTATTAAAAATCTTTTTATTGTTTTCCTTCTTTTACTGTGTAATCACATAGCCATCATTCTCCCACAACAAACTCAGTGTGCTGGAAACCCTTAATCATTTCATGATATAAGCACCTCTTTGTCTTGTGTTTACTTGTTTCCCCTTTACAAAACAGCTTTTTATGTCAGTATAACAATGGTAGCCCTGTTTCTCTGTTGTTCTCAGTTCAAAGTGAACTGAGTGGAAACCCACCTTATCTGAGCCAAAAGGCATGACGCTGTCCTGTCAATCACTCCTATTCATTTCTCTAAAGACATGGCTCTGGGAGGAGTGGGTGGGGGTCGGGGGTGGGGGTGTCTCTTCCTGCTGGTTTGAGTTTCTTGAGATCTGATCTGTTTGCTCCAAAATGTACAGGTGACTTTCTTGTTACTATTTAAAGTGCTTTTGACCATTATTCATTTTTCCAAATGTCTGTCAGTTTTTCTTTGGACATCAGCTGTTTTTCTCACTTTTCACTGTACTCCTTGTATGTGACCATTTTCCAAGGGGTGTTTTTTTATTTGCTGAACTGCATAACACTGGCACGTAAATCATTCAAGCATAAGAAAAGCATCTAACTGAAAGGATGAACCAGAGCTGTGTCTAAACATGAAAACTGGGCAAAGAACCAATTTTAAAACGTATCTTAAGGCACTTTTTTTTTAGCCTATCACAATAGAACATCTACAAAAGAAGTCAAAGATAGCACAGTTTGACAGGCATAACATTGCTCCAGAAAGGGGATTGCTAGTTAGCTATTAGATGAATGCTTAATATATCTCAGCATGGTGTGCAGTGTGACTTAAAAAATGGAAAAATCTGGAAAAGTGGAGGACAAAAAAGACATGCCAAACCTAAAAAAAACCTATCTACATTTCCTCATGAAACAGGAAATGAGAGATGCATCTGGACCTTCAGTTGATCTATCTGCAGTTCACTGAAGCCTCATCAGAAATGGTCTCAGCTGGCTGTCATTAATCCATCCTTAAGGAAGGGAAACAAGGAGTCAAGGCTGAGTTGTGCCAAATTACACAAGAACTGGACTGAAAATCAGTGGCAACAGGTCTGATGGAGCGATGAATCCAAATTTGAAAGTTATCTATATATGGAGGTCATCAGGGGAGAGTCACAACAGTGTGTGTCTGTGGAGTCTTTAAAAAAACTATTAAACACTTTTCTGTTTAATCAGGGCTATTTTTAGTCTGTTTTTCTTATTAATTGTGTTTTAATTGTTGTACAGCTCTGTGTGACGTTTATATCTGTGAAAAGCTCTCTATAAATAAACTTTGCTTACTCAACTTACTTACTTATTTACTTACCTGAATAGAAAGACACACAGTGGAAAACTATGACTCATTGATTAGAGCGTGAACCTCAACATTAATGGAGCTGCATGGGATCATGTGGCCAGAGAACAGAACAAAAGGAAACCAACATCCAAAGAAGAGCTTTGAATGTCCTCAAGAAGCCTGAAGCTCAATAAATCGCTGCACCTGTTTCTCATCCCAGCAAAATGTAATGAAATAAGAGGCGGCTAAAGAGTTTTTTTGGATGGCACACCTTACAAAGCAAGTGGCATTTTTTGTTAATGGACTTGGCTGTGGTATGATATGTGATAGCAGACCATCTTCCAAAGTGTACATTGGGTATTCCCAGGTCTCTCTGGATTCACTGGCTTTTCCAGGGAGTGGGTGTTGCTCAGTATTGCTAAATGAACTGTCTCAAGGTGTGGCCGCACTGCCGATCCCTGCACATAGTCATAAAATGAACCATGAGTTTCTATCACACCTGTCCTTCCTGAAAAATATAATTACGCTCTGCTCACACACAGGTATCTAACAGACACTCCAGGGTCCTATTGTTGCATTGATACAGAAACTCACCATAAATGAGCCAAAATGAGGAAATAAAGCCTTTTTATTTTACACGTGAGAGTTTTACTTTGTTCGAAGTATAGCAAAAATCTATTTGACACATTTTAAGTATATAAAAAGCATAAATGTTTACAAAGAAACATTCTCATTAATTATCGGAGTGTGATTTACCTAATGTACCCTGACCTGTTCTACAATATCCCACTGAATGCTGAATTTTAGGGACTTTGCTCAGTTAGTAGGATTTTTAAGATATTATCTATATATGAATTTCTTCTGAAATAACCACAATGTAGGGCTATGAATTAAAGCTGACTAAGGTTGAACTCCTGCCCTTTGAGCTGTGCTTTATTAAACAAAGTAACTGTTTTAAAACCAAAGGTGTTATCTGCATATTGAAAAAGAAAAAAAAAAGGTTCTCAAGTGGCCAAAATCAGGAACACCAGTGAAACAGGGAAATGAGAGATACTATGAATATGTAACCGCAGGCTATTAGGCCATAAGGACACAGGCCTATAACACCTGCTTGCATGATGGCATGATTTCAGACTCTACGGACGGTTATCAGGTGACGCTCGTGTGAAAACCAGAAGCTTTTTTTTTTCTTTTTTCTGACTTTGAGCTCTGACCTCTGAGATCCCTGTTACTTCCGCGTTCCGCTCACCTGTTACACCTGTGTTACTGCTACGCTCTTGATGCGACTCCTCCTCCGCCGGTGCACCTGTCCTGTTTTCGTGCCATGACCGAGGACTTCGAAACGTGTGATTTAACATGCTCGTCCCCATCGGGTGACCCAGAGGAGGCTCTAAAAGTTAAAAGCTGGAGTATGGAGTGCGAGCAGCCCATTTTCTCCGCGCTGGGAGGCGGAATGAAGCTGCAGAAGACAGTCGACGCTCCGCGGCCGACTATGAGCGGCAGTCCCGGAAAAACCTCACTGGCTGCGGCCACCTCCGACACCGAGTCCGGGATCTACTCTGTTGAGAGTGAGCTGTGTGTAGACCACGAATCCGAGCTGGACTGGTTCTGCGGCACCGAGCAGAAACTCATCTGCTCCCACTGCGCCACCGTGGGCTCCTGCCAGGGACACACCGTGACCCCTCTGGCCACCAGAGTCACCAGAGTCAGGGTGAGTCTCGGGCAGCCAAGCAACAGCTGTTTTAACATATTTCACTCATATGGGTTTTAATAGTGATCATTTTCAGTTCAGGGGTGTATAGCTACAATAAATACACATTTTCACCCGGAATAATCTGCCTGCAGGTCTCCAAATGGCTTCAGGAAGGTTTCACTTTGTCTGAGTGGAACTATCTTTAAGGGCAACTATTTTCTTCTAACCCTATTTAACATAAAATGACCTTTTTCTGACTAAACTTAACAAAATACATGTTTAAAAAGTAAAAATACTTTGATTTAATTGAGTTTTTGTGAAAGATTTTGCCCATCGTGACTGACAAAGTGTGGATTTTTATATTTCACCTACAGTTGTATAACCATAACAGTTATCCAGATAACAGTTATTATGAAACAAAGTGGCCCGGGTGTTTCCATATTTGTTAAGTTAATGTTTGTGTAGCTCTTAGGGCTTTTTTGGGAGTGCCACACTGGCTGATTCCTCTCAGCAGTATTTGAGAATACAGGATTTTCTTGCTGTGTTTCCAGCTGATGAATGCCACGTGGTTTCTAATGTGTTTTTATTTCTGAACTGCAGACAGTGTACAGCCTATTTAGGTTTTTCTTTTTTTTCCTTTTTCTTATCAGGACAAACTGGTGGACGTGTGTGAGAAAATGCAGCTGCAGGCCCTGAGGATTGAGAGGTTTATCGAGCAGACACTGGCAGCCAAAGAGCAGAAGCTTCAGGTGATCCACACCCACCCAGGCTCACCACACACTCATGATGATCTCAGCATCCAAATGCTATGGAGCCTGTTTAGCAAGTGCATTGTGTTGACATTTGCTGGATCCTGTTTCAGATGTGAATTTTTGGCCACGTTTTGGGTTTGTGTATAGTGATAGGAATTTCTACAAGCTGCTATCTGTTTCTACTGATCAGTCAATTTATTAATTTTTTTTCTTTTACTATTAGTATAATATACATATATAAATCAACTCTCTGAGCCCAAAGTGAAGTCTTTATTTTGACTGTTTTGTCCATCTAAACCCAAATTATTCAGTTCACATTAGAGCAGAGAAACAGAAGCAAATCCACATATTTCAGAAAAACAAACAAAACTGGGACATTTCTTTGATAAATATGCAAACTAATTGATTATTGGCAAATTTTTCTTTGAATTTTTTTGCACGTAAAACAAAACTTAACATGCATTTACCCGTTTATTCCTTTATATGACCGTATGTGTAAGTTCTATAAATATTAGGAGGCAATTATTTATTTTCTCTTACAATTAAGTGTTAACCCGGAGGTATAATAATGAAAAGATAATGATAATATATTTTATAACATGTGCTTCACGTGGTTTAAAAGACTTTGATATAATCACTGACTTAAAAATATATAAAAATGTAACGAATGAAGACTGTAACAACAAAGCATGGGGCAAGTCTTGCTGATTCAGTGCACGTAGCAAAGTCTGCAGCCTCTCTTAGCTTAATGGGTGTTCAGGACAAGTCGTGCTTGTGCACTAAAGAGACCAAATCGAGCCTCAAGCAAACAAGAAAAGCCTGATAAGTGGAAAACTACCACCAGACCTGAGCAGGAATCAAATGTTTCTGTAACAAAATAGCTTTACACAGTGGGGGGGATAAAAAGAGCGTGGTCAGTGAATCTCTGTACACTTTGCTGTGCTTGGTCAGATGTGCGAGTCACAAGTATCATTAACGAGCTGTCGTCCGTGCCCACCGTCAAGTGCTTGTGTCACTGCTTATGAGCAGCAGCAGCTTCCATTAGGCGTGGGTGTAGGCCAGTGTTTGAGTTATAGGAGAGAATACCAGATAGGAAGTGGGCATTAAAAAGAGAGACGACGTCACAGTATGACAAATTTTATCAGAATATGCGACGTGCACTTGAATTTATTATAGCAGTGCAGGTGTTACATTAAAACATTTAAAAAAACAGACTTGTAGACCTTCAACCATCCACCACTGACCCATCAGGCGAGTTGTAATAAAATTGTTACCAAAATAATGGATACTAAAGGAGGGATGTTACTATGATACTAATGAGATTTCACAAAGCGTTTCACTTAGATTACATTCTTTTAAAGTCTGTTTTTTATTTTTATTCTATTTAACTAAAAATAATACCCATGCTACTGCAGGCCAACATCTCAGATAGCTGACACAGTTTGATTGGCTCACGCTGTGCTGTATGTATATTGTCATGTTAGTCAGTTAAAGTATGAAGATGTGAAAATTAGTGCTGGGACTGTGGATGTGGTTTTTATGGCATTTTTCATGCATTTGTGATATTCAAAGAACTGTACAAGTGACCCTAAATGATTAAAAGAGAGTAAAAACCACGTGAGACTAATTCACAGGAGATGCACAAGGATAAAGATTTTAATTTTGGAGACAGTAAATGTTTCATTTTCAGTTTTCTCGTGCCAGATTTTAAAGGAAATCATTTTAAAATCATTGATAAATCAATAAAGGATTTATCATTTATGCAGTTGGATTCCAAACCACAAGTATTCACTCCACACTCATGCATTTCTTCTTCCCTGCTGTCTTATTATGCAGGCAGCGGCGAGCAGGGCGAGGGAGCAGGTGCTGGCTCAGGTGAGCGCGGCACGCGAAGCCCTGGAGGAGGAGGAGCAGCGTCTCTTGGAGGAGGTGCAGAGAGAGGAGGAGCGTGTGGAGCAGTGTCTCCTGACCCAGAGAGCCCACTGGGGCCAAGCGTTGACGAATCTGTCGCAAACACGCTCCCGTCTGGTGCACACGCTGACGCACACTCCCGACGCACAGCTGGTGGTGAGAGACTCGGGAAGCTTTGGCAGGAAGGGGTTAACAGGGGCGGCTCTAATAACTGTATCCTGATAACAGTCATAATCACTGAGAGTAATCACCTGCTTAATGTCTCATTTTTCAGACCAGTGTCCGGGAGATAGCTGAAAGGTAATGTTTCTTTTTTTATGAAGCAATATTTTGTGAATACTATTTTCTTGCTCAGGAGCTGTATCATTAAACCTCTTTTCTCTGCTTCTCTGCTCAGGGTGGAGGAGGCAGAGGGGGTCGGGGAGCCCTGTGACACAGACCAGCTCAGCCTGAACCCGTGCTGCACTGAAAGCAAGCTGCTGAGGGGTCTGTGGGCTACTGCAGTGCTGCTCGGGCCAAACAGTCAGTAGATTTCTATTATACTTGTTAATCATTTTGTGTAAATGCAGCACATTCAAAAGCATAAAAGTTTTCACTGCAGCACTACAAGGTGTATTTACCAACCTTAAAAACCTATGAACGGAGTGGATTTTGTAGAGTATGCTCAGAAAAAAGTATAATATCCGATTACAGTTTATACAGATGTAAGAAAACGGCTCCTGTTCCATTACTGATTCTCATTGGCTCAGCTTTGAGTGTCACCGCCATCGCTAAGCAGCATGTCAAAGATATTACATTCATGCTGAGGGTCAAATGGTTATTCACGATGGAGGTATTTCCCCTGCTTCCTGTGATAAGTGTTGGGATCATCAATCAAAAAAAAAAAAAGGAATTATTACACAGAACACTTCTATTAAAAGTATTGCAGTATGTTACTTAATTACACCTAGGAGTAAGTAATTTGTTTTACTACTTCATTTCACATTTCTCCATAAAATCACCTTAAATGCATTGTCTCATAATCAGCATTTATCTATATAAACCTGAGGCTGCAAACACACAGATTCTACTTTAGACACATGAACAGGTAGAAACAGAGGCCTGACTGCTCATCATGTTGTTACCTGTTAAAGTTCAGGGTCTGGCTGCTGGGCTGGGCTCAGTGTTCACTCAGCTTTGGCATCACTCTGGGTTCTTGGCAACCCCATTCTTTAACAACAGTACATTATATTCCATAAACTAAATATCCAAAATATGGTTAAAACTAGGGGTGGGTTTTGATAATCGATTTATCGATTAAAATCGATTCTGGCTTGGATAACGTGATATCGATTCATTAAAATCCTGAATCGATTTTTTTTTTTTAATATTAATTTATTTTTCCCGAAATGCCAGAATTTCAGTTTCAAAAACCACCAAACAGCTAAAACAGTAAATGAGAGCAGGTGCACGGATTCTGCACAAAGACCGCCGACGCATCAGAATCAGTGAGATGTCGCCTTTCTCACGGCCGGGGCTGAAAGCCGACAGCTCGCTGATTCTGATGTTTCGGCGGGTCCGCGCTTTGTGTTTACGCCCTTTTTGCACTGATACATGGACTGACTATAAAATCCCAGGCCAGGAAAATCACCTTCATGTTTTTCTGTGTTTTATCTTCAGCTACTTTGACACAAAGGCATCTGCTGTGACGCTCAACCTTTGCTAAAGTCTTGCGAGTGTCAGTTTCCTTTTTATAGATACAAAAATATGTAAATGTACTGATCTGAATTATAATATTTCTGACTGTCTAAGGCAAAATTTCCCAGATTCAAATTGAATCGAATCGTGGATCGAATCGATTCGGGACCTTGTGAATCAGAATCAAATCGGTTCTAGAAATCAGTGACGATACCCAGCCCTAGTTAAAACCAATTATGTTTTTTTTGTTTCTCACATAAAAGGAAAGTAGTTATTGTATTGCCGCAGTGAAATGGCAGAGTCAAACCTAACTGAAACTCAATGATTATTCTAAAATACTCTTTAAAATGTGACGGTTAGTAAAATTATGCCTTGAAATGAGGCATAAAAATAATTACCATTTTAGTTTAGCACAATATTTTCTGAATTAATTGATTTTAAAAAAGTTGTGTTATTTATTAGAGAAATAACAAACTGAGTTCATGTTTTTATACCCAAATTTGATCTGGCACTTGTGTCTGAGAGGTCAGGAGTTCATGAAGAACAACATTCAGCTACTAAAACTCATTTTTCTATTCAGGAATCCAACTAAATAATTTGGCATCTTAATCTAAAAATAAATGCGCTTCATTTTTTTTCCCCTGCTTTTTTTTTTTTTTGTAAAGTAGTGAATTTTAAATTTTAAATTATATAATTACATTTACAACAATTATACTAACATTAAAAATATAATTTTATTAAAAAATGTTGGTAAATATCATTACTCTTCATTTGCAGCTGTTGCATAAATGTTATATGTGTTGGTCTACTAAATTTGTAATAAAAGTTTTAAAAGCAGGGATGTTAGAGCTTGTTTATATAAATAAATTGAAGATGAATCAATTCTGGGCAGGAAGAATCCTTAGAGTCCTTATTTGTGGGTCCCCTGCAGTGCTCACGTCCTGCTCTACTATATAAATGTTATTGTAGTCCATTGTAAGGTGGTTGTTAGGCAAGTTTATAAATGTATGTGTGTAAGGAGTTTTTGGGGTGTGGTCCCTCTCCTAAAAAACGGATAGAATATCTTCAGTCAGGTGTTACTGTGGTGAAATCAAAACAAAAGGTGTTACTGATGCACAAATTCTACAAGTGGATCATTTTAGGTCGTTGGTAGGTGGTTGCTAAACAACATGATGACATCATAATGCGTGATATAGATAACAACCTTCAGACACCTAAGATACACATGTGTGCTACTCCTGCTATGTAGGGTGAGTATGCAGAAAGACAGAGGTTTCATAATAAGATGATGACAACGTCACTCTCATTGTCATACAGACACAGACTGACGCCCTACAAAATATCCCTGCTAACTGTAGCAAATTGAACATAAAGCACATACAGTACTTACATTTATTTTTTAGCGACACAAATTTAAGCATGTAATCACCCATTTATCTCCAAAGATGATCTGATTTCCTAATGCGTGTGTGTTTGTTGTGCCTGGACATCTGAATGTAGGGTAAACTGAAACACATTATACTTGTGCAACTTAGAAATTCAGGAGTTACTGGTATATCAGGAAGATCTGGAAGATGAACGGGGCAGAACTGTAAAGTAATTCCAGGTATTCTGTGTTTGGAGAAGAGGCCATGTGCCATCTGTTTGGCAGCGCTCGGAATTTGCTTGATGTCCTGTTTATATTCTCTATATTCTCTGTATTCATGCATATTCTCATGTTTAATAAGGAAACAATATAAAAACAAAAACATGATAGCAATCCACCCTTTTCCTTTCTTCTCACAGCTTATGGATCATCATGTTTAAAGTTCGATGAGCGCACAGTCAGCCCTCTTCTCTCTCTGTCTGAGGACTTCTGCACTTTAACTTTCCTCCACAAAAAACCGCGCCAGTCTCCACCCTACGACCCAGCACGATTTGACTCTTGGCCCAACGCCTTAGGCTCGGTGTCTATGTCCTCTGGCACCCACAGCTGGGTGGTAGACGTGGGCCAGAGCGGCGCCTTTAAAGTCGGGGTCTGCTACGCCTCCCTGGAGCGCAAAGGTTCTGGGAACGAAGCTCGACTGGGCCACAACAGTCAGTCCTGGGTGCTGTCTCACTACGATGGAGACTACTCCTTCTGCCACGCAGGGAAGAAGGTGCCGCTACAAGTGGCGAGGAGGCCAGAGAGGGTGGGCCTGCTGCTGGACTGGCAAAGTCAGACGCTGCTGTTTTACGAGCCACACTCCTGCGCTGTGCTGTACTCAGTCTCACAGAACTTCAGTGCCCCGCTGCTGCCGGCCTTTGCCGTGACTGACCGCAGTATCACCATACTGCACTGATGGACACACACAACCACACACACAGTTATATAGTGCCAAAATTGCTAAATGAGCATTAATGATGTGAAGAAACCACAAAGAGAAACAACGTCCTCTAATGTAGATTTAATTAGCAGCTTCGCTGTGTGAGCAGTAATGAGAACTCCAGACACTCAGTTTCTATTTATTCAGTCCTGCTGTAGACACTTTTATTTTTTACTGTTTCTTATTATTTTAGGCTTAAACGTATTTGTGAGCTGATTACATTATAAAGTAGTGTTGTTATAGTAATAACATTTTTTTATAAAGAATATTTGTGTTTTTAGTATGATTACATGTTGCTAAGAAGTATCCACAAAGAAAACATCGCTTATTCTGGTTGATCCAGGACTATTTTAAATGTGGAAAAGAAACTCCCTTTAACAATAATCTGAAACTGTTTTGTATTGTCAAAATTTTAGATGTTATGTGGTGAGTAAAGGAGTTACTAAACTTGACTCTTTTATTACTTGAGTCTAATATTACCCTGTTATTTCTTTGAGCCGCAGCAGTGTTTGATGTTGTGTATGTGTGGCATGTCCACTGGGATACAGTGAAGCACAGCGTAGTGTTTAAGTTGGATTTTTGGTACTTTCGGGCAGCGGGAAAGGCAATCAGGAGGAAGCTGGTGCAAATAATCCAGCTACTGGTCATTTTCCACATGTAAATATATGAGAATGATACTTCTTGATAAATCTTACATAAAAAGGGGCATTTGTGAAGGTTCAAAGAGAAGGGGAAAAATTAAAAAATGAAGCATTAAGAAAGAAAACAGACCAACAAACAACACAGGTGACAAACATTAAAAAACAAGCTGGATGATAGTCAAACTAGTTTGATTCAAAAGCCAAAGTAAAAAAGTGAGTTTTAAGATGTGATTTAAAAGACTGAATCGACTCGGAAGTATGAATATCAACAGGAAGGTTATTCCAGAGTCTAGGTGCTGCAGTTGCAAAGGCACGATCACCTCTGGACTTCAGCCGAGACCTTGGTTGTACTAAGAGCATCTGACAAGAAGATCTTAGTGCTCTTTTGGGGTTATACAAGTAGAGGAGTTTAGTTAGATAGCTAGGTGCCAAGTTGTTTAAAATTTTAAAAGCAAGCAAGAGAATTTTAAAATCAATGTGATATTTGACAGGGAGCCAGTGTAAGTTAGCTAAAACTGGAGTGATGTGGTCATACATTCTAGTACCAGTTTAAAGGCGTGCAGCAGCATTTTGACCTAACTGCAAACGATGGAGAGAAGAGTCGTGGAGGCCCAAGTAGAGAGAGTTGCAGTCGAGTCTAGTGGTGATAAATGCATGAATAAGTTTTTCAAGGTATTTCAGAGGAAGATAGGGCTTCGCTTTGGAAATCTAACGTAACTGGTAAAATTCTGTAATTTGAAAGAGCTATCCAAAAATACTCCGAGGTTTCTTACAGTGTGGGAGAGATGGCTAGCAAGAGGACCAAGAGTATCAGTTTGCTGGCCCAAAGGGCTATGATTATCAAAAATAATAACTTTGGTTGTATTTTCATTCAGGGAGAGAAAATTATTTGATGACCAGACTTTGACATCATGAAGACAGTTAAACAGTGGTTGCAGTGTGGCAGAGACATCCAAGTTCAGGGGAAAGTAAATTTAGATGTCATCGGCATGGCAGTGGAAGGAGATATTGTATTTTTTGAAAATGGATCCCAAGTGCAGCATGTACAAGGAGAAGAGTTGGACCCAAAACAGACCCCTGTGGGACACCACAGTAAATACGGAAAGAAGAGGAAGAGAATTGCGCCATAGCAACGGAGAACGACCTCTAGCCTTGATAAAAGAATGTTATGACCAACCGCATGAAAAGCAAAGTCCAATCTAGTAAAACTAAAACCACAGAGCAACCCGAATAAGCGGTTAAAAGAAGATCAGACTCTTAATAAAGCTGTCTCAGTACTGTGGCGAGGTTTGAAACCAGACTAGAAGTTTTCACCAATATCATTAACATCTAAAAAGGCCTGAAACTGCTTAAGAACTATGTTTTTCAGGATTTTGGACATAAAAGGAAATTTGGAGATCAGCCTGTAATTAGAGAGAGCATTAGGGTGAAGGTTTGCACAACAGCATGTTTGAAGGCAGTCGGTACACAACCTAATGTCAGTGATGCACTCAATAAAAGTAAAATACAGGGCCCAATAGTCTCCAAAGCTTTCTTGAAAATGCGAGAGGGAAGAGTGTTATGTGGGAAATTAGAAATTCTTAAGTGATCAATTATTACCTTTAAGGCAGAAAAAGACACTCAAACTGCTGAAAAACAGTTGAACATTTAGAAGCTGGAACTTTGTCTATCACTGAACGCTATAATACATTCAATTAACACTTTATCAGGTGCATCTTGCTAGTACATGGTTGGCTCTCGTTTTTGGTTCTTCGTGGGATTCAACGATGCTGCAACCATTCCTCAGACTTTTCCCCCCATATTAATATGATGACATCACAGTTACTGCTGATTTGTCGGCTGCTCAACTGTGATGACGATCTCCCACAACAATAACACTCAGATAGGCTGTGGGTTTAACTAAGGGAAACACAATGAACCAATAAATTATCCCGCACACCATTACACCTCCAGCAGCCTGACCCATGCTTTCATATACTTTACACCAGATTCTGACACTCCTATCTGAATGTTGCAGCAGAAATCACGGTGTGGTCTTCTGCTTCGAGGCTGTCAGAGATTTACAGTTAACAAACAGTCAGGTGAATAAACAACAATGAGACACTTGTGTAGGTTAACGTGCTGCACGGGTGAAAAGCTCAGAGCAAATCACACCGAACTGCAGTATTCGTTTATTTTTATAGGTTACATCGTCAATATGCAAATATAATCACATTTCCTGTTACGCAGGTCCTGATGCTGTCTGTGCGTAAGCTGTGTGTGTGTGTGTCACAAAGTATGTGTGTTGCAAGTCAATTTCTAAGAATAATATAATGCAAGTCAACTTCTGCGGATATGTATTTCTGTACTGGTCTCTTGTCAGTGTCACAGGGTCAGCTTCCTGTTTCTACAGAAAACTGTGTCTGGTGAAATATGTATAACATAATTTTTGAAGCATAAGCAAATAAAACAATAAAAACTCCCTAACAGAGGCGTACATCTCTTCTGCATACTTTAAATATAACAAGTAGTTATTTAAATTGCTATTGCCTTCCTATCATGTCAAGGTCATGTTTAACAATAAAGTTGATCAAAGCGAGCTGTGTAAAAGTGCATTAAAGGTATATGGCTACAAGAAAAATTACACTAAAACATTACGAAATTTTAATATAATACTTAACATTAAAATAAAATAAGATTAAAAAACTGAAATAAAAACGTAAATACAAATAAAATCAGACAACAAAGGATGAGGATGTCAACTGGTGCCAAATTCCAAGGAGAATAAATGTGAAAATAAATGTGTTTTTAATGAAGATTTAAATGTGTGTGCTGTCTATCATGACTGGCTATCATCTTAATGCATTGGTGGCATGCGATTGACCGACCGGATATTTGAATTTGCGTGCAGCTTAACAGGGTGTGACTGACAGAGTGGCCAGGGAGTGTTTTCCACTCACTGAAGCGACATCTACTTTTTAACCACTAGAGGGCACCACTGTCCGACCTTAGAAACCGACATCATAAGCTTGATGTTGGTTGTGATCTCCAAGTTTCCTTTCAGAACAGTGAGGACCACGGATAGAGTCAGTCATGCAAAAATACAGGATATTCCCAAACTGGGTACATACTGTCAATGAGAGTCTGTGAAACAACTTCCCCACATTTTAAGATAAATGAAACTGACATGGCTGCCCAAGACAAGTGGCTGGTGGTGCAGTGATTGGCACTGATGCCTCACAGAACAAGTTCCTGGATTTGAATCCATCAGGCTTTGGCTTTTCCGTGCTGAATTTCTATGTTCTCTGTGTGATTGGGTACTCCGGGTGTCTCCTGACATCCAAAGACATGCATGTTTGAGGTTAAATGGTAATTCCAAATGGGTCATGGGTGTGTCTGTCTCTGTGACAGCTGGAGTTAGCTCCAGCCCCCTCATAACCCTAAATTGGAAAGTAGATTGTACATTCACGAGCACCAGAGAGGAAACATGTAAACCTCCAAAAAGCGATCCCTAAAGGTTGACTCTGTTCATCTGGACGTAGCGTTTTCAGCGGGAGAAACGTTTCGTCACTCATCCAAGTGACTTCTTCAGTCTCAGCTGATTGCAGCTGCAACCTTATCAACAGTATATTTGTGCAATGACTGATCAAAGACCGTTGATCATACAAATCATGCTTCGTCATTAGGATGTGAAACAAACGGTTATTTCAATCTTACACAGTAAATTTTCCAGCATGTAGCAATCACTATAAGACCGTAGACTCTGCATACAAAAGTGTCTTCTGCAACAGATAATTTCATTTATAACGAGCGCACTTTAACATCTGAGACAAAATCAGGCATTTGCCCAAAGAAAATTATATTTTGTATCTGAAATACTACATTGGAAAAGTTAAACAAAGATTTTCTGTTCTTATATTTTTGAGCAGTGAATTAGGGACAATTTAAAAACATCTCTTGTGACCTCACTGACATGTATGTTTTTACCAGGAAAGCTGCTTCTGTTCGGCCGTTACAGCTCGACAGGTGTACAGAATTTTACTTCCTCCTCGTGTCGTTATTACTGTAAAAAGGAGAGTAAAGTTTGCGATAAGACAGTCAAAAGGTCAAGGAATACAGCTGCCCTATCACACACTCCTTTCCCCATCAGAGTTCATGAATCATCAGGTGCTTTTGTTCCTCAGTCATTTGACAACTGCATTCAGTTTTGCAATTACTCACTGCATGGATGTCAGATCAATATTAGCATTTATATAAACCCTAAACAATTGGCAATATTTACACATTAAATGGCCACTTTATTATGTACAGTGTTTTACTTACAACTAAAAACTACCTTTTGATTATCAAACCGAACATCAGAAAGGGGAAGGGAAGGGGGATTTAAGCTACTTTGAATCTAGCATGTTTGTTATTGCCAGACAGTATGAGTATTGCAGGAACTACAGATCTACTGGGATTTCCTGCACAGCCATCCCTACGGTTTACAGAGAATGATCTGAAAAAGAGTGTGCGGGAGTTCTCTGAATGACACTGATTGGAAGGAAACAGTAATTCAAACAACCACTTGCCGAGCAGAAGACTGCACCAGGTGTCACTCCTGTTATTGAAGAACCAAATCCTGAGGCTATGATCATGCAGGCTCACCAAAATTGGATAACAGAAGGTTAGAAAACATTGCCTGCTCTGATGAGTCTCGATTTGTGCTGCAACATTCAGATGGTTGGGTCAGAAAACTACATGGTGTGAACTACATGAAGTCAGGGATCCATCCTGCGTTGTATAAATACATTGGTTCATTTTGCAGACCCGTAGTACCGAGGATCTGTTAAACCCTACAGCCTACATGACACTCAATAACTCAGGTGTTGTTGATAGCCTGATGACCGCTTCCAGCAGAATAACGAACCGTGCCACAAAGCTCAAATAATCACACTGGTTTCCTAAACATGACAGTGAGATCTGTACTCAACTGGCTCCACACACTAGATCTCAATCTAATAGATCACCTTTAGGATGTGGTAGAACAGGAGAATTTGATCAAGGATGGGCACGAACTGTGAAACTATCACGTCAATATGGACCAAATTCTCTGAGGAATGATTCCAGCACCTTG
>NW_024582433.1:1331939-1332182 GCF_018398535.1 Haplochromis burtoni
GGGGCGAGTGCTACGCTGTGGGCTCTTGCTGAATGAAGCTAGGACAGCCACTGATGTTTCTTCATTAGTGACAGTTTTCTTGCATCCACATTTTGGCAAATCCAACACTGAACCAGTTTAACGGAACTTAGCAATCAGTTTGCTAACTGTAGCATGGGAGATGGGTGGTCTCGTAGGGTGTCGTGCATTGTAATGTGCTGCAATGACCCGGTTACTGCGTTCACCAGATATCAACACAATTTC
>NW_024582433.1:1333222-1336136 GCF_018398535.1 Haplochromis burtoni
GCTGTAGAACACAGAAAGTGAAAAGTACCAGGCGATAAAACAAAAAGTCAGAATACCCCTGAGAGCACATTTCAAGTTTCAGTTAATGAGCAATGACAGATGAACAAGTGCAGATATTTTGTGTAAATACATCTTTCTGTAAAAGCACCACAAATCCAACTTAAACACTGTGATGTATTCCACTGTATCCAATGAACTCTGCCACATGCACACAATAGAAAACACAGTGGCTGAGGTTACAACTTCTGAGCAAAAAGTAATATTAGTGTCAAAAAAATAAGCCTGTTTTAATAACTACAACAACTTTAATAATTCTAGTTACATGGCAGAATCAGACACAAATAAAAGCATCTCATCAGCTGAGATCATCTTCCGTTAAAACCAGAAAAACAGGAAAGGAGATTTTTCAAATCTTTGCAAAGAGGGAAATTCTCCCTTCCCCCCAGCATTACAAATTTCCACAGAATCTTTTACATATTTCTGGTTTAGTCTCTTGTAGAGCAATTTCCAGAACATTCATTATGTTTTCCCTCTTTAGGTCTTCTTCTTAGCCTTTGGTATGACAGGAGGTGGCTCGATGTTGAGCTCTCGCCGGAGGTCCTCGAGGCTCTGCTCCCAGCGCCTCTCGTAGAAGATGCTGAGGACGCAGCGAGCACACCGTCCGTTCTGCAGAGCCCACGGGCCCAAAGATGTAAAGAGTGACTGTAAACGACTGGGAGAAGGAGGAAGAAGGAAAATGAGAGCGTCATATAACAATAATGAGGAAACCTGGCCAATAAACAACAAAGTCCCCTGATACTGAGGAAGTTCACAGGTATTAAATGAGGAAGACTTTATGATTTGCAGGAAAACAGCCCACATACATTTCATCATCCCACACCCACGCACAATTTAGTCACTTACAGGATTTTACTGCTTCCAGATGTTTTATTTTGGACATTTTACACTGTATCCACTAAATCTGAGTACAAAAGGACTTCTGATAATCTCGATTAGTTTCTCCATTGTGCTGAACTGAAAGTGAAGAACTGTTATAAAGACGAGGCGGTCATTCGGTGATGACAGTAAATGCAAGTTTGGCTTCTGGGTAACTGAGATGATTTATTGCTTTTTATTTCAAGAAACAATGACACGTCAAATACTCCAGAAATGGACTTAGATGGATTTACATACACTACATTGCCAAAAGTATTCACTCGTCTACTTTCACAAGCATATGAACTTGAGTAACATCCCATTCTTAATCCATGGGGTTTAACATATTGGCCCACCCTTTGCACCTATAACAGCAGAGTGCATGCTTAGGTACTTGATTTTATTCACCTGCTCCCATGGAAGTGATCAGAACACCTGAAAATGATTTGGATTTGGGAGTGAACACTTTTGTCTACAATCTAACATTCACTTCCATCTCCACTTGGAGAGTGGTCCGGGTTTTCACTTCTCCCTCTGGCTCCCTTTTTATTCTCATATTTCACGAGAACAACTGATTACAACATTGAATTCCTTCCTGTTGAGCTTGCTGTTCCTCTTTTAGAACACTATTTATCTGATCTTTAATAGCTGGATTTCTTTCTCTCTCTCTTTTTTTTTTTTTTTTTAGCTAGATTTCTGTTGCAGGAAGAGAGCTGACTTAAAGTCTGGCTTAGTTACCAAGGTAACAGATGCTCTGGTGGGGTTTTTCACTGAGCCCTGAGTTTCTCTCTGACTCTTCCCCTCTTGCTGAGGCAGCTCTGATTTCATTTCCTTTAATATCAAAGCATCCACAGAGGGCATTGATGTTCATGTTGAAGTTCCAGTTAAATATAAATTCTTTAGCCTTTAATGTGACCGATTTGCTATTAAATAGTAATGGATGTAGAGCACAGCTTTATATTTGTATCATTAGTTATTATTAATCTCTGGCTTTCTTCAGTGTGTCATTCCTAACTGAAAGCAGCAGATGCCTGGTTCTCCTGGAGGTTTACTTCTGTTAAAAGGGAGTTTTTCTTTCATCCTGTTGGTCATTGGTGGGAAATCTTGTTGTTTTTTTCTCTGTGTTATTGTAGGGTCTTTACCTTAAAACATAAAGCACACTGTTGTTCTGATTTGGCGCTTTATAAATGAAACTGAATTGAATCGAAATACTGCATTAAAATGGAGAATCCTGGTATCAGAGCTCCACTGATGATGTCACATTTTTTCATAAGCTGCACAAAAATTTAATCATATAAGGAGTTTAGTTCTAAACTCAACAACTCAAAAAGCAGCAATATGCTTTTTGAAACAGACGTCAGCCTGTAATCAGACTCAACCCAGCACTTACAGAAATTTCAACAAGTCAGTCAAACTATAACTCTCCTGTTATCCCAACTATACCTTGCATTTAGCCGTAGTGGTCCTAGCACAGCTCCAAGAGCACACATGGGAAGCCCGGTCTGACTAGCTTCAAACCATTTCACAGCGACTTCACCTGAACGGAAGACACAGAAAAGGACACAAACATGCAAATTAAAGATTAAATTAGGAGAAAGAAAAGGAGAAGTTGTCAGCCAACAGTGTATTAAAATAACTTCTGTGTGAACCCTATTTCTCAGAGTTTTTGGCAGGTTTATTCTGATATAGAATCGGTCAAATAGGAGATGCCTGCAAAACTGAAAACTCAGGTCAACACTTTATATCAAATGGACTTAAAATGTAGGTTTAGAGATTTGTAGGTTTGTAGAGACAACTGGATGAGAAAACTTGGGAGCGAAGAAATGAAGTTCAAATCTTTTTGCTGTAAAACTGGAAACATTTGTTCAGGCATGCACAGAATAACTCTCACTGACATACAATTAGGTATGCACTATACAGTGGGGCAAAAAAGTATTTAGTCAGCCACCGATTGTGCAAGTTCCCCCACCTAAAATGATGACAGAGGTCAGTAATTTGC